>NC_091799.1:39786439-40089469 GCF_041296235.1 Equus asinus
TAGTTTTATAAGAAACTGTCAAACTGTCTTTCAAAATGGCTGTGTGATTTCTCATTCCCACCAGCAACGAATAGGCTTGCCGGCACTTGATATTGTCCATGTTTTGGATTTTAGTTATTCTAAAGATATGTACTGGTATCTTATTGTTTTAATTTGCAATTCTATAACGACAAATGCTATGGAGCGTCCTTTGTATGCTTATGTGCCATCTGATGTCTTCTTTTGCCAGGAGTCTATTCAGATCTTTTGTCATTTTAAAAATGCATGTGTGTGTGTGTGTGTGTGTGTGTGTATTCTGTAATATTCCCTTATTTGTTGATCTTTTCTAAGAACAAGTTTTTTATTTCATTGACTGTGTCTATTGTTTTCTGATTCTCTAATTTCTTCTCTATTCTTTATTATACTCTGCCTTCTGCTTGCTCCAGATTTAATTTGCTCTTCTTTTCTAAATTCATAAAGTGCTAGGTGAGGTTATTGATTGGAGATTTTTTCTTTTTAAATATCAGCATTTACAGCTTTAAATTTCTGTCTAAGCACAGTGTTAGCTAAATCTCATAAATTTTTGTGTGGTTGTGCCTTCATTTTCATTCATTTCAAGTATTTTTAAATGTCCCTTCTGATTTCTTTTGTGATACATTGGTTATTTCGGACTGCGTTTTTTAATTTTCACAAATCTTTGAGTTTCCCAAGCTTTTGTTGTTGATTTTTAATTTCATCCTATTGTGTTCAAGGAACAAACTTTGCATTATTTCCATTCTTTTAAATTAATTAAGGTTTGTTTAATGGCCTGGCATATTACATTTTTGGAAGAATGTTCCGTGTGCACTTGAGAAGAATGTGCATGCTGCCGTTATTGGGTAAAGCGGTCTACAGATCTCGGTTAGGTCTAGTTAGTTTATACGTAAGTCTTCTATTTCATTTTCTACCTAGTTTTATTAATTATTGAAAGCAAGATATTGAAGTCTCTATCTAATATTATTGAATTGTTTATTTCTCCTTGCATTTCTGTCAGATTTTGGTTCATCATATTTTTGGGCTCTGTTGTTAGGTGCGTATGTATTTATAATTGTTATACCATTCTGATAGATGTACCCTTATATTATTATACAATGCCTATCTTTACTTCTAGTGACATTAAATTTTTTGGTTTAAAGTCTATTTTATCACATATTAATATAGCTACTCCAGCTTTCTTATGGGCACTGTTTGCATGATTGATCTTCTCCCAATCTTTTGAGATTTACTTTACTTTCTATCTATTTGTATCTTTTAATCTTAATTGTGTCTCCTGTAGACAGCATATAGTTGGATGGTATTTTTTCTTCAGTCCGACAATTGCTGCCTTTTGACTGGATTGTTTAAATCCTTTCACATGTAGTGTTACTATTGACATAGTTGTGTTTATATCTGCCATTTTACTTTTTTTATATGCCTCATGTCTCTTTTATTCCTCTATTTCCTCTTTACTCCTTTATTTTGGGTTAAATTAGTATATTCTAACACAGCATTTTAAGTTATTTTCTTATTGAGATCATAATGTTTTATAACATTGTGTAATTTCAGGTGTACATTATTGATTATCAGTTTCTGCATAGACTGCATCATGCTCACCACCAATAGTCTAATTTTATCCATCATCATGCATATATGCCCCTTTATCCCTTTTGCCCATTCCCCAAACCTCTATCCCTCTAGTAACCACTAATCTGTTCTCTTTATCTATATGTTTGTCTATCTTCCACATATGAGCGAAATCATGCAGTGTTTGTCTTTCTCTGTCTGGCTTATTTCACTTAAGATCATAACCTCAAGGTCCCACTATCAGGAATTTATTGAACAAACTTGAAATCAACAATTCAGACAGATTTATGGACCCTTATGTTCATTGCAGCATTATTCACAATAGTCAAGACATGAAAGCAACCTAAGTGTCCTTCAATTGATGAATGGGTAAAGAAGATGTGATATATACATACAATGAAATACTACTCAGCCATTAAAAAAGACAAAACTGTCCCATTTGCAACAACATGGATAGACCTTGAGTATTTTAAATTTTTAATGATTTTTCACTATATCATTTGAGTTATTTTCTTATTAGTTGCTGTAGGGCTAATCATATACATCCTAACTTATCAGAACCATCTTCAGGTCTATACAATTCAGATATACTATTTCTTATTTTTTTTCTTTTCTTCTTTTTTTTATTGAGTTAATGATAGGTTACAATCTTGTGAAATTTCAGTTGTACATTAATGTTTGTCATTCGTGTTGTAGGTGCACCACTTCACCCTTTGTGCCCAGCCCCCACCCCACCTTTCCCCTGGTATCCACTAAACTGTTCTTAGTCCACATTTTTAAATTCCTCATATGAGTGGAGTCATACACAGATTGTCCTTCTCTAGCTGGCTTATTTCACTTAAAATAATTCCCTCAAGGTCCATCCATGTTATTGCAAATGGAATGATTTTGTTCTGTTTTGCAGCTGACTGGTATTCCATTGTATATATGTACCACATCTTCTTTATCCATTCGTCTGTTGCTGGACACTTAGGTTGCTTCCACGTCTTGGATATTGTAAATAACGCTGCAATGAACATTGGGGTGCATAGGACTTTTGGGATTGCTGACTTCAAGCTCTTTGGGTAAATACCCAGTAGTGGGATGGCTGGATCGTATGGTAGTTCTATTTTTAATTTTTTGAGGAATCTCCATACTGTTTTCCATAGTGGCTGCACCAGTTTGCATTCCCACCAGCAGTGTATGAGTGTTCCTTTTTCTCCACAACCTCTCCAACATTTGTCACTTTTTGTTTGGTTATTTTTGTCATTCTAATGGGTGTAAGGTGCTATCTTAGTGTAGTTTTGATTTGCATTTCCCTGATGATCAGTGATGATGAGCATCTTTACATGTGCCTATTGGCCATCCATATGTCTTCTTTGGAGAAATGTCTGTTCATGTCTCCAGCCCATTTTTTGATCGGGTTGTTTGATTTTTGGTTGTTGAGTTGTGAGAGTTCTTTATATATTATGGATATTAAGCCGTTGCCAGATATATGACTTGCAAATATTTTTTCCCAGTTAGTGGGTTGTTTTTATGTTTCAATCCTGTTTTCAGTTGCCTTGAAGAAGCTCTTTAGTCTGATGAAGTCTCATTTGTTTATTCTTTCTATTGTTTCCCTTCTCTGAGAAGGCATGGTGTCCAAAAAGATCCCTTTAATACCGATGTCAGAGTGTACTGCCAAAGTTTTCTTCTAGAAGCCTTATGGTTTCAGGTCTTACCTTTAAGTCTTTGATCCATTTTGAGTTTATTTTGGTGAATGGTGAAAAAGAATGGTCAATTTTCATTCTTTTACATGTGACTTTCCAGTTTCCCTAGCACCATTTGTTGAAAAGACTTTCTTTTCTCCATTGTATGCCCTGAGCTCCTTTGTCGAAGATAAGCTGTCCGTAGATGTGTGGTTTTATTTCTGGGCTTTCAATTCTGTTCCATTGATCTGTGCCCGTGTTTTTGTAGCAGTACCATGCTGTTTTGATTACTGTAGCTTTGTAGTATGTTTTGAAGTCAGGGATTGTGACGCCTCCAGTTTTGCTCTTTTTTCTCAGGATTGCTTTAGAAATCCAGGGTCTTTTGTTGCCCCATATGAATTTTAGGATTCTTTGTTCTAATTTTGTAAAGAATGTCATTGGGATTCTGATTGGGATGGCACTGAATCTGTAGATTGCTTTAGGCAGAATGGACATTTTAACTATGTTTATTCTTCCAATCCATGTACATGGAATGTCTTTCCATCTCCTTATGTCGTCATCCAATTCTCTCAGAAAGGCCTTATAATTTTCATTATATAGGTCCATCACTTCCTTAGTTAAATTTACCCTGAGGTATTTTATTCTTTTTGTTGCAATTGTGAATGGTATTGTGTTCTTGAGTTCTTTTTCTGTTAGTTCGTTATTAGAGTATAGAAATGCTACTGATTTATGCAAATTGATTTTGTACCCTGCAACTTTGCTGTAGTTATTGATTACTTCTAAGAGTTTTCCAGTGGATTCTTTGGGTTTTCTATATATAAGATCATGTCGTCTGCAAACAGCGAGAGTTTCACTTCTTCCCTCCCTATTTGGATTCCTTTTATTCCTTTTTCTTGCCTGATTGCTCTGGCCAGGACCTCCAGTACTATGTTGAATAAGAGTGGTGATAGAGGGCATCCTTGTCTCGTTCCTGTTTTCAGGGGGATGGCGTTCAGTTTTTGCCCATTGAGTATGATGTTGGCTATGGGTTTGTCATATATGGCCTTTATTATGTTGAGGTAGTTTCCTTCTATGCCCATTTTTTTCAGAGTTTTTTATCATAAATGGCTGTTGGATCTTGTCAAATGTCTTCTCTGCATCTACTGAGATGATCATGTGGTTTTTATTCCTCAGTTTGTTGATGTGGTGCATCACGTTGATTGATTTGTGGATGTTGAACCATCCCTGTGTCCCTGGTATGAATCCCACCTGATCATGATGTATGATCCTTTTGATGAATTGATGAATTCTGGTTGCCAAAATTTTGTTTAAAAGTATCGCATGTATGTTCATCAGTGATATTGGCCTGTAGTTCTCTTTTTTCGTGGTGTCCTTGTCAGGCTTTGGTATCAGCATGATGTTGGCCTCATAGAATGTGTTAGGAAGTGTTCCATCTTCTCTAAAATTTTGGAATAACTTGAAAAGGATAGGTATTAAATCCTCTCTGAAAGTTTGGTAGAATTCCCCAGGAAAGCCATCTGGTCCTGGGGTTTTATTCTTTGGCATGTTTTTGATTGCTGTTTCAATCTCTTTCCTTGTGATTGGTCTGTTCAAATTATCTGCCTCTTCTTGAGTGAGCTTTCGGAGATTGTAGGAGTCCAAGAATTTATCCATTTCCTCTAGGTTATCCATTCTGTTGGCGTATAGTTTTTCGTAGTATTCTCTTATAATCCATTGTATTTCTGCAGAGTCTGTTGCTATTTCTCCTCTTTCATTTCTGATTTTGTTTATTTGAGCTTTCTCCCTTTTTTTCTTTGTAAGTCTGGCTAGCGTTTGTCAATTTTATTTATCTTCTCAACAAACCAGCTCTTTGTTTCATTGATGCTTTCTACTGCCTTTTTCGTTTCAATAGTATTTATTTCTGCTCTGATTTTCATTATTTCTCTCCTTCTGCTGACTTTGGGCTTCATTTGTTCTTTTTTCTCTAGTTCAGTTAGGTGTACTTTAAGATTGCTTATTTGGGATTTTTCTTGTTTGTTAAGATGTGCCTGTATTGCGATGAATTTTCCTCTTAATACAGCTTTTGCTGTATCCCATATGAGTTGGTATGGCACGCTATCATTTTCATTTGCTTCCAGGTATTTTTTTATTTCTTCTTTAATTTCTTCAATGATCCATTGCTTGTTCAGTAGTGTGTTGTTTAGTCTCCACATCTTTGTGCCTTTCTCAGCTTTTTTCTTGTAATTAATTTCTAGCCTTATAGCACTATGATCTGAGAAGACGCTTGTTATTATTTCAATTTTTTTAAATTTGTAGAGGCTTGCCTTGTTTCCCAACATATGGTCTATCCTTGAGAATGTTCCATGTGCACTTGAGAAGAATGTGTATTCAGCTCTTTTAGGGTGAAGTGATCTATATATGTCTATTAAGTCCAATTGTTTTAGTTTTTCATTTAGCTCCACTATTTCCTTGTTGATTTTCTGTCTGGATGATCTGTCCATTGATGTGAGTGGGGTGTTGAGGTCCCCTACTATTATTGTGTCGTTTTTAACATCTTCCTTTAGGTCTGTTAATAGTTGCTTTATGAATCTTGGTGCTCCTGTGTTGGGTGCATAGATATTTATAAGCGTTATTTCTTCTTGATGAAGTGTCCCTTTGATCATTATATATTGTCCCTCTGTGTCTCTCTTTACCTGTCTTATTTTGAAATCCACTTTGTCTGATATAAGAATTGCAACACCTGCCTTTTTTTTCTTGCTATTAGCTTGAAGTATTGTCCTCCACCCCTTCACCCTGAGCCTGTGTTTGTCCTTGGGGCTGAGGTGTGTTTCTTGGATGCAACAAATTGTTGGATCCTGTTCTTTAATCAATTTTGCCACTCTGTGTCTTTTTATTGGAGAGTTCAATCCATTTACGTTGAGAGTGATTATTGATGCATGTGGACTTAATGCTGTCAATCTGTCACTCATCATCTTGTTTTCCTGTGTTTCTTTTCCTGTGTGCTTTAGACTACCCATTTAATACTGCAATTTCTTATGCTGGGTTTCTTAGATTTTTCCTTATTTATGATTTGTGACTCTGTTCTGTATTTTATTTTAGTGTCTACCCTGAAGTTTGTATTTAGAATCTCATGTATAATATAGTCTATTCTCTGGTGGTCTCTTACTTACTTGGCCAATACTGATTTAAATCCTTTGCTCTTCCCCTCCTAAATAATTATTTTCATTTCTTATTCCAACTCGTGTTATGAATTTGTAGTTAGAGTGATAAGATCGTCCTTGCTTTGGTAGTTTCCTTACCTTTACCTGAATGCTATAGTTGAATATTTGCTATCCTGTTCTGGTTCTATCCATCGGTCTCCCTAGTCTGTGGATTGTGTCCCCTTTCTCCCTTTTTTCTTTTTTCAGGTATGAGAGCCTTCTTGAGGATTTCTTGTAGTGGAGGGCTTTTGGTTACAAATTCCCTTAACTTTTGTTTGTCTGGAAAAGATTTAATTTCTCCCTCATATCTGAAGGAAATTCTTGCTGGATAGAGTATTCTTGGCTGAAGATTTTTATCTTTTAAAGCTTTGAATATGTCACTCCATTCTCTCCTAGCTTGTAAGGTTTCTGTAGAGAAATCCGCTGAAAGTCTGATAGGGGCTCCTTTGTAGGTTATTCTCTTCTTTTTTCTTACTTCCCTGAGTATTCTTTCTTTATCTTTCCTTCTTGCCAATTGTACTACTATGTGCCTTGCAGTAGGTCTTTTTACATTGACAAATCTAGGAGATCTGAAAGCTTCCTCTACACACATTTCTCCTTCAATCCCTAGATTTGGGAAATTCTCTTCAATAATTTCGTTAAGCACGCTTTCTGCTCCATTTTCCTTTTCCACATTCTCGGGAATTCCTATGATCCTTAAGTTCTTACTCCTCATTGAATCCACTATCTCTTGGAGATTTTCCTCGTTTTTTTTTTTAATTCTTAGTTCTCTTTCTTCCTCTGTCTGGAGTCATTCAGCCTGTCTGTCTTCAATTATGTTAATTTGCTCTTCTATGGTGTCTACACGTGCATTCAAGGAATCCGTATTCTGTTTTATCTGGTCCATTGTGTTTTTCATCTCTGGTAATTCTGTTTGATTCTTCCTTATGATTTCAATCTGTTTTGTGAAGTAACTCCAGAACTCATTGGCTTATTTCTCTATCTTTCTCTCTACCTCTTTGAGTTTTTTGATTATAGCTGCTCTGAACTCATTATCACTTAGTTTACCTAATTCCAAGTCCTCAGGACTTAATTCTACGTTTTTATTATTTTCCTTCTGGTCTGGGGCTATTATAAATTGCTGGATGGTAGAGGAGCAGTTTTTTCGCATGGTGGTAGAATTCAGTTGCAGTTACAGCCTGTTGCCACTAGATGGAGGTCAAGTGCCACGTGTTCTGAGCTCTCCGCCTTCGGGCAAGATGGCAGCACCCCTATCTGGATTCAGATCAGTTCTGTTCTCTGGTCTCCCCGAGGCCCTGGGTTTATGGGGTCCCCACGCATGGAAGCTTTCCCCCGTCAGCGGGTTTCCACTGAACCAGCGGCAGGAGTCCTGGATGATCCCCCGGTCACACGGCCCCTCCCCCGCTCCTTCCCGACCCGTGCCGCAGCCATCGCAGACTCTAGGGGAGGGAGCGACGTTCTCTCCTACCGTTCCAGCGCCTCCGAGGCCGTCAGCAAGGTTTATGATCTCTGCCTTCTTGGTATTGTAGGTCTCTAGCATGTTGGCATTAGATTTATTCTCTGAAATTCAGTTTTTCCAATCCTTTGTTGTATTTTGGAGAGGAGAGAATCCCGGGTCAGCTTACCCCGCCATTTTGCTCCACCCCTTCTCCTATACTATTTCTTATTTAGTCAGTGTGGTAGTTTCATTTTTCTAGGAATTTCATCTATTTTATCTAATTTGTTGGCATAAAATATATTTTTATTTCATAAGGTCTGTAGTGATATGCTCTCTTTCATTCCTGCTTAGTAATTATGATTGAGTCATTAACAGAAGACAAATTTGAGTTAATACTGATTTTTTGTTTCTGGAAAAGTGTTAAAGACACTAACTATAATTATGGGATGATGGAGGGAAAAAGGAGTACACTGGTCAAGCATTAATTTATTGAACCAGGTAGAAGAAAAAAATGCTCTTTTCAATAAGTTGATACTGAAGAACTCTATTTTACTATCAAATCGGAGGCAGGTGAAGAAACATTGTTATAACTCTAAGGCAAATAAGAGATTGTCAGTCCCTAGGTAATGACTTTTTAATAAAATGACAACTATCGCTTTCTAATGAATTGGAAACATTCTAAAATCATCATGTTTATGACTTCTGCTGTAATGAATTATAAGAAATTGCATAAAAATGTCCAAGTTAGAGAAACATATGTAAGAAAATGTGAGCTTCTTCAAAACTACAAGGAAAATTTAAAGCTTTGTAAGGATGTATATAAGCCTCCTCTAAAATTACTACATGTATGTACACACACATATGCACCATCCTAAGTAGTTTACTTGGTGAAGGAGCTGGTAGAGCTGGTTGTGATGCGCTGTATTTGTGTGTCTCTCTGATTCATTTTTCTTAGGGTTGCAAATATGGTCTGGAGTTGGAATATTAAACAAATACACGTCAAAAAGCACAAAGTACGTAAAGGTGGTGGCACAGACAGAGCAAATATGTTATTTTAAGCTTACAAAACAGGATTACATTAAGTTATCAGGATTCTTCTCAGTAAAAACTATCAATTTAATTAGAGATATAGAAGATATGTTTGGAAGATAAAGGTTGGAATGAATATTATGGGATTTTAAACTGTTCCTTAACTGCAACAGAAACAGTTGTAAAGACTAAGTTTAAACTGAAAGTTAGTTTATGAATTTATAATTTGTCTTGTCAGCATGCAGTCTATTAGCTTTGGCTGCATAATATAACTAAAGTTGATGAAAAACCTCGTTATGAAGAAGTCCGGGAGATTATCCTTTAAATTGAGGAATGCAGATATCTTAGAGTTTTTCAGAATTGTCTTATCTTTAAAATCTATTGGATTACTATAAAATTTATAGTTAGCTTATATAAAGAATTTTAATATTGTAGAGAATTAACAAAGTGGAAATCAATGTCATTGCAAGGTCATTTTTGTTTTAAATCAAGTACCAAAAGCTTCCATATAAAAAAATAGCACTAAAAACATTATGATGTTCCAACCACTTGAGATTCTATCAAATAGTATTTAAAATTGTATGTTTAGTTGGTCTCCAGATTGGAGTGATTAAAAATTGAAGTTAATATCCTATTTCATATTCCATCTTTAAAAGCTAAGAGCACGACATAACTTAGTAGAATCAGGTACTCAAAGGTAAGAATTCTGAGAATCAATAAAACGTGATTTCCTATATGGAATTAAATCAATTAGCCATTGTGAAAGTCTCAGTGAAAGAGATAAAATCAAATGATACAAGGGGCAAAGCATGGCACCTAGAATCAATTTTATCTGGATTCAGTAGGTTTTAATCTCTACACCTGTAAAATGGTATAATTATACTTAACCTCATGTGGTTATTGTGAGGATTAAATTATATAATATTTGTTAAATCCCTGGCATCTAATATTCAGGGTATGAGAGATATCATATCTTCTCAAACTTCTTGATATTCTAGTTTTTTTCCAAATAATAATAATAATGGCAATAATATAAGGCATCTTTACATTTACTGAGAGCTACTATAGATCTTATACTATCAGTACTACATATTACACACATTACTGGTAGTATATACCAGATACAGGGAAAAAGTGCTTCTTTCCTTACGCATCACTCTAATATCCATATATTATTATATAAGTGAGGAAACTTAAGCCCCCAAAAGCTAAGTAAATCACCTAAGCTTATGTAGCTACTGAGAAGTAAATCGAAAATATGAACCCAGGAGGCCTGGCACCAAAGAACCCACTTTTAGCCTTTCTTTCAGGGGAACAAGATAGGGAATGCTTTACAACAGCCATTGTCCCAGAAATATGAATTTAAAATTTGGTAGTCATACGCATTTTTATACTCCATATTTACCACAATAAAGAAATAGAATCTGTGAAATGGGCTAAAATTAATTCAGTCATACATTTGAACATCCAAAGAGGCCAATTACAACCGTTGTATGTTGTATAGGAAGTATAGCAGCAGACTGAAGCATACTGAGATTCTTTTTTTCTTTAGCAGAGCTGATACATGCCACTGAGTCAAAGCATAGTATCACCGCTGGTCTTGAAAGAATATCTATAGGTATTTTTAAATGTATTTAACAATTTTCTAGTGTGATATTATTCAGACTACGAGCTTGACCAGTCAGTTTTTGGGGCATTATGAAATGAAAGTATTATGGGATGACTTTCCAAAAGAGATGTGCATTTGATCTGGATTACTACCAATTATTATACTTAGTCTATCCTCATTCTTTTTTTGTTTTTTAAAGATTGACACCTGAGCTAACAACTGTTGCCAGTCTTCTTTATTTTCTTCTTCTTCTTCTCCCCAAAGCCCCCCAGTACGTAGTTGTATATTCTAGTTGTGAGTGCCTCTGGTTGTGCTATGTGGGATGCCACCTCAGCATGGCCTGATGAGCGGTGCCATGTGCGCGCCCTGGATCTGAACAAGTGAAACCACGGGCTGCTGAACTAGAGTGCACAAACTTAACCACTCAGCTACGGGGCCAGCCCCTATACTCATTCTTTGTATGTTACTTTGTCAGCTCCACAATAAAATTAAAATGGCCTTAAGGAAAAAAAGAATTTCATTTCATGAATAAAAAGTAGATATAGCAATTGATTACTAGAAAGTAGACCATCTGATATCCGGTTTTATGACATTAACCACAACAATAATATTAGCTGCTATACATTGAGCACCTGTGATGTGTCTGTCATATTGCTATGTACTTGGCAGACTATTCAATCTATGGCTTCCTATTAATGTGCATGTAAAACTACTTGGGGCTTATGGTCTCTAGCACTACTCTCTTCCCTGTGTCTACTGCTGCCACATGCTCCTACAATTTACTCTCTTGTTTCTGGCTCTCAGTTTACATTTGACATTAATTCTTTTTGCAGTATCTTCAATGACCTCAAGGCTAGCCTATCCATACCTGAGTCTCTGCTTCCCTGTTCTCAACTCTGGTGCACTTCACCTCCAATCTACTTAAGTCATCTGTTCCCATATCTTACTCTGCAAATCACCATTAGCTGGAAATTTTCCATGTATTAATTCTTCACTTCTTACTTCCTCATAATATCCCCCTATCTTACAGCATTTTAACCTTTCAGCTTTATTTCTGTTATTCCCTCTACCTCTTCTTCAAATCCATTGAGAAACTGTTTTTCATTTATTACTAAAGTTATTTTAAAAAGTGATTTCTATTTATGGCATCTTAATGAAAACATTTTCTGGATTTTATCATGGACAATTTTTTAAGTGTTCCAGGAACTGTCATGTTTTTGTTCTAAAATTTACTCCTCCTTAAATAAACAGAGATTTTTTTATGACTTTGATGTCTACCCAAAAGCAAGGGAAATGAGATTCTTTGCCAACATCACGGTGCACCTGGTTACCATCAGACTCTACCCAATGAATGTTAGATTAAATGGTTGGTTGATATAAATTTACATTACTATCTCAGCATTATACCAAAATGAAGAGGGTTGCAGCTATAGGTGGTCTCAGCAGAGGATGTTTGACAAGAGTTCTGTGTTTGATGAAGCTTTTGTGTGCACTGTGTAGGAGCCAATTTTGCACATCCTGGATTGTTTGGCCCAGGCACCTCATCAGTTACAGGTTGTGCCTGTGCCTAGCCTCATTTCCATTGTTATGGGATAGTGGTACTGCCAAATCAAGGACAATCTAGTTACTGCTGTTTGCCTTAGATTAGCAGCTGCTGCATTATATTTAGCCTCCTAAGAAAAACTGTTTTCAAATGCTGGTGATCCAGACAGGTAATAGAGAGCTTCTATTGGCTTACTATCTCCTACAGACCTTATTCCTTACTCTTTGGGGGATATTAATGAGACTTTGTATATCTACCATTTTCTCTCCATTTTCTTCAAGAGAAGTCACTACAAATCAGCACATTTCCTACTTTCCCATTCTACAAGTAAAAGATTCTGGCTTGCAGATGAACAGTTTTCCAAATTTCAAGGACATTTGGGGATCCTCCTTGATTCTTATATTTCTGTTATTAATTTCAATAGTGATCAAGGTGTGGGAGGAGTGAATTAGATTCCTTTCAATATCATACACAGAAGTCTCTTAAGTATTTTGGTAAAGATAACTTTACAATTATCTCTAATACTTTTACGACTATCCTTACTTTTAATTCTACGAAAGAAAAATCCTGAAATAATCTACTATTTATCAAGTTTAATTAAATGAAAACATTCATTATGATAACAAATAAGTTGAAAAGAAAACTAAATTAAAGTGCTGTTCAATAGACAATATGTTTTAAATTTCTCAAACAATATGCCAATCATTCAAGGACTCTAAAATCTTGATGCTGAATTTAGTCTGATGGCACTTAAAAATTGACAAAAGAACCCTGTAACAATAATGATTTTTAAATTCAGATGCACACACATATACACACATATGCAAATACAATTAAACTAGGGAAACTGGAATAAGATGTGGATTGTATTGATGTCAATATCCTGGTTGCGATATTGCACTACATTTTTTCAACTTTTTACCATTGAGACAAACTAAGTAAAGGATACGTGGGATATCTCTGTATTATTTCTTATAACTGTATGTGGATTTATCCCCATAATTTATAGTTATCTCAAAATAAAAAGTTTACATTTTTAAAATCTAAATAATACATGTTCTAATGTGAGAAAATGAATAATACTAAAAAAATTACAATCTTCTTCATAAATATTTATGTATATACATGTATATATGTGTGTGTATATATTTTATATATATATATATAAAATGCTGTTATAGAAATGACCCATCTATTATAACATCTATTTAGCATCAGTTTTTGGCCTAAGTACTAAACTTCCCAAGATGATTCCTCTTAAAAATTATTAGGCAAATGTTTTATTTTTATAAATAAATTCATAAATAAATTTTTATAAATAAATTCACAAATAAACTTTTACAAATAAATTTCTATTTTTATGTATTTGAAGACGTAGATAACTTGAAAACACTGAGCTTGAGTGCTATGAATCATATCCTTATTGGATCTGGAAGAGTTTACACAACTTGTTCTCACTATTAAACTCATTTATAAATGTCTCCTCATGAAATTGAATGACACCACTTTCACAGTTATTTCTATCTAGGTGTGTTTCCTATTCTCAGCAGCAAACATTATTGATTTCTCACATAATCCATGCTAAGATTATATGTATCTGTAGCTTTTGAGAGATTGTCAGCCACCAAATGAAGAATTTAAATAAATGAAGCCATCAAGGTCCTGACAGGAAATGAATGTCAAAATAGAATTGAATAATTGGCAGAGAATGTAATAAAGTATTTCTGTAGGGTACTGCAGTAATTTGGGGCTAGTACAAGTGAGGCCATGAATTCCCTTTAGGCATTAAAAGACTGAGGAGAGAGCAGAAGGGTGGGCTGAGGCAGGTCCCTAATAGGAATACAGGTAATCCTAGACGACCTGCAGAGAAGGTGCCAGAGATACATGCACAGTGACCTTATTCTCCTCCCATTACTGACATTTACTAATGGTGTTCCTCTTTGGCCAAATCCAATTTGGAGCCAGAGGACAAGAGAACCAGCCAATTTAATCAATATAGGTCAGTTTCCTGGGGCAGAGTCAGATGAGATAGATGAAGACTGAATCTTGAAAGGCAAATGAAAAATAAACAGCATAGCATCTTTTATATTTAACATTAAGAAAACAGCAATATCCTTACTCTGTAGAAATCTAAAGCCATTTGATAATGACCTTTTTAAACTTATATACAATACTTACAATAAAACAAAACAAAACAAATACTGTACTAACTAGGTAGGACAAATCCAATTTCACTAAATTTGCAGTACCTAGTCTCCTTATCCTTCCCCTCCCCACTAACACAACAATAAAAATAGTGCAGTCCTACTAATGTGCTCAGGATTCATTCAGTATGCTATAGCACATTCCCAATTCATTCATTCAATGGACTTTTCTTTGCTGAGCACCCTTGATATGCCTGGAATTATGCTAGGTATTGGGATATAAAGATGGATAAACTTAGGTCTCCAGATCCATGTCTCTAACTACAGAAGTATTTCTTATTCTTTTGCAGGTTTTCTGTATCATCTCCCCATTCCCAGGACAGTAGATCTATTTTTCTAAGGCTTCTGGATTGGGCCCTTCATCCTTACATAATACTTTTAATCTACTTCCATTCGAAAGAGCATCTGTATTGAGTACTCTCCTCTCAAATATTTCTGCAAATTAGACGGAGTGACAGTGGAACATACAAGGAAAAATTCATGTGGTAGACCAGTGAGTTCCAAGTAAAGCTGAGTGTATCGTCTTTCAAGTCTAAAAGCAAGAGAGAAGCAAAAATCCAGGATCTCGCAAATTTTGTTAGTAGTCTAAGCTTCCATCAGTTCTCCTCTTTGTGTCTTACAACCCTTCCTTCTCACTGTGGTAACTACTTATGATCACCCTATTAGTGTCACCCTTTCTCTGTTTGTTCTCATTATTTATGTTATTTTATATAATTTTGTCAGGATTTTTATTAAAGTTTATCCCTCCTGCATGTGACACTTATTCAAGTATCTGTGTGTAGTGGGCCCCAGGAAAAAACAGCATGGACTGATGGAAATAGTTTTTAGAGAGTAGCCATTAGGTGGGGATGCTGGCATCTAGTAAAATTACCTCCTATGGACCTGTCTCCTGTGTGCAGGGGTGCATAAACTGTTTTAAAGGCAGTGTCAGCAGAACAGTTCCAGATGAAAGAGTTGATCATTCTGCCACTTGTAAAGCCTAAGACACGAATGGGGAAAATGAGCTTGAAATCTTAGCTTCAATGGTAATTTACCAGTCTATTTATTATCCCAGCTGCCTTCACTGACCACTGACCATAGTGATCTTACTAAAATTCCAAATAAATACATTATATTCCTGCATAATGATATCGCCATCTTCTTCAGACTAAAATCAACACTGGCCACAGACAATCCTTCTAAACTCAATTGTTATTTGTGCCCGAACTTATGCATCATGACATACCAAATTAACTGTAAGATCCTAAGATTTCCATCCCTGTTCATACTTTTGTGACTTTTCACATGTCCTCTACCTTAGCTAGAATATCTTCTCCTCTAAGACCAACTGCCTAAAACCAACGCAAATTTCAAGAATAAATCAAGCCTTCCCTCCTAAGAATCCTCTCTATTTTCTAAACATGTTGCAATAATCCTCACTGTAATCTGTACATATGTCTTCCTGCAGTATTTTTTCTGTTTGCATGGATGCTTGTATCTCTCTTATACCATCCTCTATATTAATTTGTACAACTTTATTCTTTAAGCCTGGTATTTTTTTTCTTAACGATGGGAATTATCTTTTTATCTTTATGGCTATCATGGGACCTTGAAATTACTAGGCACCAAGTAAATATTTGCTGAATAATTATATTTGCTGGGAAGTTTCTGGCACATCCAGAAAAATGGTATTGCTAAATGTATATTAATTCTGCTTTCCCATCACTATCCATAGAGAAATTATATGCATGGTTTATATATTCCAGTTATTTTATTGAAAAATTAGCTGAGGTAGGAAAAGCATGAATAATTTACTTTCAATTATTCTAGTATATTCTGTCTTCTCAAGAAAGGAAATAAAAGAGAATGTAACAGAAACAAAGCAAACCTATAGGGAATTTTGTATTGATTCTTCCTTTTGTGTAAGATTATTAACATGACTATTTGATGGAGTTTATCTTCAAATAAATCTGGTCATAGAAAGAATAATAATTTAAACATGAAGTTTCAGATCCTTGTTCTAATCGTAAAAGCATAATGAAAGTCATAAATCAGTAGTTTGCCAGCTATGAGATACCCTTATTTCCCCTGTTAGCACTTTTTAAACATTTTCTGCCTCTCGCTTAAATCAATAACACCCACTTTCAAAGCTCACAGAATTTCGTTTCAGAGATATAGCCAGTTTACTCTTAAGAAATATAGTGATTTGGAAAATGGATATATAGCCATCAGATTAAGGAGCACAGTTCTTGAAGTAAAGTAAAAGAGTCTATTTTTATGAATAATTTCCCTGTAGTTGATTCTTGGAGAAATCACAATACCATTGAGCTAAAAATAGACAAAGGTGAAAAGAAATTAACTTTCTATGTTGGATCATCTATATAATTGTTGAATATATAAAAATTTGTTAAAAATCTTATCTATTTCTTGCTATATCCCAATCCTGAAAGCTGAATAATATATTAACTCAATAAAAATGTGAGTAGAGTGTGTAAAACACATTAAGGAATAAAACAAAACAAATTATTTTTTACACTATGGTGGTAATGGAAACATGAAAAGGCAAGCCACAGAGCCTAGAAATTCTTATTCAGAATATACAAATAACAAGTGCAAATCAATAAGAAATGATAAAATCGGCATGCAATTTTATAATTGGTTTCAAAACCTGAATAGACACTTCACAGAGAGAACACTGAAATGGAAAGTAAGTATACACAAAATGCTTAACATCATTATGCATCTAGGAAATACAATTTAAAACTACCATGAGATAAAACTACATACCTACACCCTAATTTATACATCTAATCTTCAATGTGCATGCAATCAGGGATATATACAAAAGTAAAATTAATTCAGGTATATCTTTAAAATGTGGGGATTTTAATAGTCAAAATCATACCTCAATATAAAAAGGCAAAAAAAAGTGCAAATCAGAAAGACTTGGATCATAGGAGAAATAAATACATACTGTAGATTTGAGAGTCTCATTCTGAGAGGTTTTTTTAATAATTTGTGGGGGGCAGGCCACAGTATTAAAATTCACCTTATTCATATGTCCTTCAATGCCTCCGTTGTGTTTTTCAGTTTTAAACAAAAATTTTCCCTTTGATGTCAGGGAAATACTCTTGGGTACAGGTTGGGCATGGAATTAAATGAAACAGAATGACAGTTTAGCAGCAGATTCCGTTGAAAACAAGGAAGAAGGAAGGCAAGTAGGAAGAGAGGAAGGGAGAAAGGCACAAAAGAGGAAGTGGAGAGAGGGAGGGATGGAAAAGCAAACAAAAAGATTAATTTATCAATGCTTTCCACTTTGCCAAGTCTGTGTTAATGAGTGTGCTGATTTTGGATTTAATGAGTTAATAATACATAGCTTGGAGACAAAATCAATTTAGTTACTATCTGTTTGTTTGGAGCAATGTTATATTCTAAATAATTGGTTCTTTATTTATATCACTTGTATGATATCTATGTTAATTCTGAGATCTGTTTATTAATGTAAGATTTTGGCATAAGAAATTTATCCATATTTCATTAAAGAAAAGTAGATCAAACTGTGTTTTAATGCCTGAAGGCTTCATAGTTCATCTTCAGAAATATATTTAAACTCACAACAAATTGAAATGCACTTTAAAAATTATTACATAAATAACAATAAAAAGCAATGTCTCACAGTTTTTAAAAAGTAAAAATATGGGGCCGGCCCCATGGTGTAGTGGTTGAGTTTGGCACGCTCTGTTTCGGTGGCCTGGGTTTGCTAGTTCAGGTCCCAGGTGTGGACCTACTCCACTCGTCACACATACTGTGGGTGACACACATATGAAATAAAGGAAGATTGGCAGCAGAGGTTAGCTCAGGGTGAATCTTCCTCAGCAAAATACTAAAAAAGTAAAAATATTACCCAAAATGCCACATTCTACATTTTTATCTCTGTACTCTCTGATAATTTGTTATTTAGACACTAGAATGAGGATTAGAAATACATTGGGCTGCAGAACACTCACATATCACTATGTTTAGTTTCTGTGGCGACTATGTTGTAAAATAATTATAACCACAGCAATTAGAAATCAGGAGCCAAAATACACACGTGAAAACTGGCATTATGCTACCAAAAAATCACATGTATTTGAAATTATTGAAAGTTCTCTCTGAGTATAGATAACTTTGGAATGTCATCAATAACTTCAACTATTGAAATTATCAATTTTTTTAAAAAAATCATATTTAGATATGTAACTGTCTCATAAAATTATTGCATGCAAATATTGAGACCACCTTCCTCTCAAAGTGTTCCAATTATCTCTAATATTTCATTAATTTTACACTATCTGTTCCAAGGGGCTAGCCTTTCTTCTCTTTTTCTTGCTCTAAAATTAACGAGAAACAGGCTTCTCTGTGTTTTCAGAATCTATTGCAATCCTCTGGTGTGAACCCCATCCTTCCAGAAACTATTCTTGTCAATTAGTGGCATCCTATCCTGTTCATTATGAAAACTGGACTGTTTAGAGATTTCTGAGAACATATAACATCCTCCTTTTAACTATACCCCACCCCCTTGTTTTCACATTTGGATCAGTTGTGATTGCAGCCCAAATTGCCCAGTTTAAAGCCTCTCATTTCTTAGGAGCTGTCATCATTTAAGTGTTACATGAAGGCTCTTTTCCTGGAACTACCAAACTCTGCCCTTTTCAGGTGACCTATTTGACCCAGGCTCATGCTACGTCATCAGCACGAAGCTGATCTGTCAGTTTCTCAGAGGATACCTGTCATTTCTGTTTAACTCACTTTATCCACCTTGATTTAAATTAGACACAAGATATGAACATCTCTACTGGATTCCTCCATCCTCCAGGAAATATCTATTTTAACAAATTTTATGGACTAGTATTTTCTTTTTCTTTTTTCTCCCATAGGCCTGGGCAATATATTCTAACTTATACATCATTGGCACTAGTCTTCCAATACAGAATTTTTCCTCTGCTATTCATCTTCTCTCTCACTTGTAATACACTCAGCCTCTAGCAATTCATCAAAATTATCATTTAAGTGTTCCTGCTAGTTTAAGGTCCCAGTGGTTTCTGTTCTAGATAAGCAGATCTTGGTTCCTGTATCTTTCTAGATGCACCTGGGTCTCCAGATCTCAGGGTGAAGTTTGCCATGAAACCTAAGTTCTCTCAAGGGCCCAAGAAAGGTCACTGATTTTCAGTTTGTCCAGCTTTGTCTTGTATAAATGGGAGTGACATCTTCCAAGCTCTTTACATTTCAAGTTTAAACCAGAGATCTTTGCTTTGATTTTTAATCTGCCTCGTTAATTTTAATACCTTCTGTACCTCATGTATTTAGACTTTGTTGATAACTGAATCTCCAGCCAATCTATGAAGTACAAACCTAGCCTTACCTCACGCAGCACCAATGAACTCTTCTTTAATACAACTCACCTCATCCTCCCTTTTTCCCATGAAAACCCTAAGCCCCTCTCCTGTAGTCAACACCATTTGGGTTGCTACCTGACTCTGTGCTCCCCGAATTGCAATTCTTTGCTCTCAAATAAATGCTTTGCCTCTTAAACTGGTTTCTGTTTTTGTGGGGTGACATTTGTACGTAAGTATTTGTATTATTTGGTGTCTAAATATGGTGTTTTCATTATTTAGTTTTGGAGAATTAGGTGCAGATTTGTGTTAAAGCTGCTTTCTTCTGGAGGGAATCTGAGTTTGTGTCTGCTGAGTTTCGTGAGGTATTACTTAATTATTAGGTATTACTTACTTATAATCTGTAGCCACTTTCATTTAGTATCTTGGCTTGGGGTTTCCCTGACCCTAAGGATGCTAAATATTCTATTCCCAGAATCATGTGAAAGCAGACTATCATTACTTACTTTCATAAGGCTCTTTTATTTCCATTTGCTAGTTAGAGCAAATCAAACATGTTCCTCATGATTTTATTTTATTTTAGCCTTCACTTTCACTGAAGTCGTGGCCACTGCAAGGGACATCTTTCAGGTTCAGCTGTTGATTTATCTTGTACATCCCTAAAGACTTACATTTCCAGGACTGGTATTTATCCCAGGATACCCTGAGTATCTGATTTTGCTTTATATTCTTGTTTCTGATCTTAGTCTATTTTGATGAGTTCTTTAGTGATTTCCCTCGTTTTTCTGTTAGTTCAGCAATACATTTTACATGTTTAACAATTTTTTACCTGATTTTTTTTGATGAGGAAGATTAGCCCTGAACTAACATCTTTGCCAATCTTCCTCTATTTTTTTCCACACAATTTACTTTTTTTCCTATTTTTTTTTTTTTGAGAAACATTAGCCCTGAGCTAACTGCGGCCAATTTCCCTCTTTTTGCTGAGGAAAAATGGCCCTGAGCTAACATCCGTGCCCATCTTCCTCTACTTTATGTGTGGGGTGCCTACCACAGCATGGCGTGCCAAGTGGTGCCATGTCTGTACCCGGGATCTGAACCAGCGAACCCCAGGCCGCCGAAAAGGAATGTGCAAACTTAACTGCTGCACCCCTGGGCTGGCCTGTGTGTGTGTTTTTACAAGCAAAAACGCAAGCTTTTTCTTGGAAAAATCTATGAAATTTTCAGCATAAGGATTCTTTTTAATATCTAGTCTATAACTGCTGAAAGTAGAATAACTCATTCACTCTTCAACCCTCTCTAATTGGCTTCTCTCCTTTCAATTACAATGAAAATGTCCTGTCAAGGTCACCAATGATCTCTACGATGACAACTCTTTTGTCTATTTGACTTTTCCTTCTCATTTTTAATCATCCTTTCATCAGCATTCTGCACAGTTGACTTTGTCTCTTCTTTTGAAATGCTCTCTTTTTGGTTGCCTGCCTAATAATTTCCCCTAATTCTAGGCAAATTTCCTGATTGTCAGTATATCTCCTGTTTAAAAAGGAAAAAAAAGGAAGGAAGGAAGAAGGAGAAAGGAAAGAAAGAAAGAAACTGCAAAAAAAACTAGTAACTTTTACCGGATTTTTCTCCTTTATCCAGAGCCATTATCTAGCCTTCCTTCTCCATAAAATACTGTCTTCTCCATTCCATACTATTTCAATTCTCTCAACTTTCATTACACATTTTGACAGTACCATGTAGTTTAACACTAAAGTTTCGCTCAATTTTTCTTATGCATTATTCCTGAATCAAACACATTTTAATGACCCCCAAAACAGGGATTATTGTGTCCATTAGCGACATCTCTCTCAACTACAAAATTCAGCACAGTGCACAGTCATGAAGCCATCACATTCATATTCTAAGTTAATGGTACAGTGCTTGACATATAGTTGTTACTCAAAAAATTTGTCAGACTCTACAGTGGCTTCCTATTTTGTTCAGAGTCCTAAAAAGTGCCACAAGATCCCAACCCCCACTCCCTTAATCTCTCTGATGTCACTTATTGATTTTGTCCTCACTTCACACTGGCTACTGTGGCCACCTTGCTCTTCCTTCAACATGCTGGGCATGCTCCCATCTCAGATTTTTGTAGTTGCTGATTTCTTTACCTTCTATTTTTTCCTTCACATATTCAGATGGCTTTGTTCTTTATCACCTTTTCTGGTCTTTATTCTAATGTAAACTTACTTCTCACTGACTAAACTTTTTAAAATTGCACCTTTCCCCAAACTTTTCTACCTGTTTCTCTGCTTCCCCAGATTCATTTTTCTCTTTAGTGTATGTCACCATATGACAGTTTATATGTTTTACTCACTTATTGTTTTATAGTATTTTTCTTTAGGAGAATGAAAACTCCAAGAGAGCAGACTGCTTGTCTTCTTATTTATTATTTTCTTCCAGTTCCTGGCACACATCCTAAAGCTCAGTAGGAGCTCAATAAATACATGTTAAATGCATAAACCAATTAAGCGGTGAACTGTGTTTACAGCTCTGTATATAGTAGTAATTTCTCTCTCTCTTTTCTTGCTATCATCAGAAAGACTTCCCGTATTTTGCAAATCCTTCACCTAAGAAATCTTAGTGAGAAACAGAGCCTGATTTCCACTCAGAAGATTAATTTAACAGATTGACTTTCAAGGCCTCATTTGCAGTTCATACATGACCAACTAAACTGATCAGATACATCCTCGAATTTGAGTTACGAATTAGAGATAGAAAGCGGCGGGGTCAGATGAAAATGCATGCTGTAGTGATCAGAATAGCATTCATTTTCTTGGAGAACCAGGGGTGGGATTTTCAATGGCGGATTCTATTGTTCAATGCCAGCGTGGAAATTATGGCATCTAGTACTTAGCAGCAGCAATGTGGTGGTGTTGATCTGACTGTCTGTATATCATGATTTGGGTAGATTCTGGCTGCTGTCTGGTCCCTCTTATTATGCTTCTTTTCCCAGATTTGTCATCACCCTTAAATGGTGTATATAGAAATACATTGCAGATAACAGTAAGTATCTTTTCCAACATGCTGCTGCAATCCTAATGCAGACCCCATTAAACCTGAATTTTATAAGGACCTCTTACTTGGTTTCCCTTCCTGCCTCCACTTTCACAACCATTCTCTCTCCTCTTCCCCACTCAGTTTTCAACTCATCTTCAAGAATGTTATTTTCTGAAATAAAATTGCATTAGTTTATTCCCTTCTGCTTTTTGAGTAATTCTAGTCCATAATTTTTACTCTGATAAGACCTTAGACCTCTTTGAAAATCTGTTGAAAATACACCCTTTTTTCCCACCAAAATGCATGTAAATCTATTCCCAGAAAATGTTATATGTGGTACATTGAAAATTACTTCATTTACATTGACTTTGTAAACAATATTTATAAATAACTTTGAATCTTTATATCTCATTTTTGTTCAAAATTAATCACCACCTAATAAAAAAGATTGCTGTATCTAAATTGTGCCAATTAAAAAGTCAGATTGTATTCTTACTCAGAAGTCAATTTCACAAGAAATTCATTATTTTACTTGAGAAGGTAGTTCAAATTATGGAACCATCTTTGGTATTATAATGTAAAGTTATCCTTGAACTTCATTATATATTTTAATGGACTTTATTTTTTAGAGCAGTTTTAGGTTCACAACAAAATTGAGTGGAAAGTACAAAGAGTTCCCATATATATTCTACTCCCATACCTGCACAATCTCCCACGTTATCAACATCCTGCACCAGAGTGTACATTTGTTATCGTCGATGAACCTATGTTGTCACATCATCATCACTCAAAGTCCATAGTTTACATTAGGGTTCACTCTTGATGTTTACATTCTACAGGTTTGACATATATATAGTGACAGGTAACCATCATTATAGTATCATACAGAATACTGTCACCACCTAAAAATCTTCTGTGCTCTGCCTATTCATCCCATTCGTTGCATTTGATTTTTAGTTAGACTCTTGATCCCAACTCACAATGTTATAGCTATTTTGCAGTGCTGAGCCAAAGGGGAAAAAGAAGGTTGAAATTCAGGCTGTGCTCTTCTACCTTACTTGAGCACCCTGGCACCAGCCTGTATCTATGAATAAAACACTATTTTTTTTTAAATTGAAATATAATTGACATACAATATCCCATTATCTTCAGGTGTACATCATAGTGATGTGATATTTATATACATTACGAAATGATCACCACAGTAAGTCTAGTTACTATCTGTCATCATATAAAGTTATTACAATATTATTGACTATATTACCTATGCTGTATGTTAAATCCCCACGACTTATTTATTTTATAACTGTAAATTTGTATCTATTAATCCTCTTCAACTTTTTCAGATGCTCCCCAACGCCTCCCCCGTCTGGTAACCACCACTTTGTTTTCTGTATCTATAAATCTGTTTCTGTTTTGCTTTGTTTGTTCATTTGTTTTGTTTTTCAGATTTCACATAAGTGAAATCATATGCTATTTGTCTCTCTCTGACTTATTTCACTTAGCATAATACCCTCTAGGTCCATCCATGTTCTTACAAGTAGTAAAATTTCATTCTTTTTTATGGCTGAGTAATATTCCATTGTATATGTAACACAATTTCTTTATTCATTCATCTATCCGTGGACACTTAGGTTGCTTCCATATTTTGGCTATGGTAAATAATGTTACAATGAACATAGAGGTGCATGTATCTCTTTGAACTCTGGTTTTCATTTTCTTCAGATAAACAGAAGTGGAATTGCTGGATTGTGTGGTAGTTCTATTTTTAATCTTTTGAGGAATCTCCATACTGTCTTCCATAGTGGCTGCACCAATTTACATGCCCAATGGTATACAGGGGTTCCCTTTTCTCTGGTCCATGCCAACACTTGTTATTTGTTGTCTTTTTGATAATACCCATTCTGACAGGTGTGAGATGGTATCTCATTGTGGTCTTCATTTACATTTCCTTGATGATCAGCAATGTTGAGTATCTTTTCATGTGCCTATTGGCCATCTGTATGTCTTCTTTAGAAAAAGGTCTATGCA
The DNA here is from genome assembly GCF_041296235.1 of Equus asinus. NCBI lineage: Eukaryota > Metazoa > Chordata > Mammalia > Perissodactyla > Equidae > Equus > Equus asinus. The sequence goes on from NC_091799.1 coordinate 39,811,114, forward strand.
AGTCCTCTGCCCATATTTTAATCAGATGGTTTTTTTTTATATTAAGTTGTGTAAATTCCTTTTATTTTTTGGATATTAATCCCTTATCAGATGTATGATTTGCAAATGCCTTTTCTCATTCAGTAGGTTGCCTTTTAATTTTGTTGATGATTTCCTTCACTGTGCAAAAGCTTTTTAGTTTGATGTAATCCCGTTTGTTTATTTTTGTTTTTGTTGCCCTTACCTAAGGAGCCTGGTCCAAAAAATGTTGCTGAGATTGATGTCAAAGAGCTGACTGCCTATGATTTCTTCTAGGAGTCTTCTGGTTTCAGATCTTACATTCAAGTCTTTAATCCACTTTGAGTTTGTTTTTGTACATGGTGTAAGATAGTGGTTCAGCTTCATTCTTTTTCATATAGCTGACCAGTTTTCCCAACACCATTTATTGAAGAGAATGTGTTTTCCCCATTATATATTCTTGCCTCCTTTGTGGTAATTAATTGACCATATATATGTGGCTTTATTTCTAGGCTCTCTATTCTATCCGATTGATCTATGTGTCTGTTTTGTGCCAATATTATATTCTTTTGATTACTATAGCTTTGCAGTACAGTTTGAAATCAGAGAGAGTGTGATATCTCCAGCTTTGTTCTTCTTTCTCAAGACTGCTTTGGCTATTTGGGGTCTCTTGTGGTTTCATACAAATTTTAGGATTCTTTGTTCCAGTTCTATGAAAATTCAGTTAGTATTTTGATGGTGATTTCATTGAATCTGTAGATTGCTTTCAGTAGTATGGACATTTTAACAGTATTAATTCTTCCAGACCACGAGCAAGGTATATATTTCCATTTATTTGTATCATCTTAAATTTCTTTCATCAATGTCTTATAGTTTTCAGAGTACAGGGCTTTCACATCCTTGGTTAAATTTACTCCTAGGTATTTTATTCTTATTGATGCAATTATAAAGGGGACTGTTTTCTTAACTTCTCTTTCTGATAGCACGTTATTTGAGTGTAAAAATGCAACTGATTTCTATATATTTATTTTATATCCTGCAACTTTACTGAATTCATTTATTAGTTCTAATGGCTTTTAGTGGCATCTTTAGGGTTTTTCCATATATAATATCATGTCATCTGCAAAAGGTGACAGATCAACTTCTTCCTTTCCAATTTGGATGACTTTTATTTCTTTTTCTTGCTTAATTGCTGTGGCTAAGACTTCCAATACTGTGTTAAATAAAAGTGGTGAGAGTGGGCAGCACTATCTTCTTCCTGATCTTAGAGAAGAAAACTTTCAACTTTTTACCATTGAGCATGATGTTAACTGTGGGTTTGTCATATATGGCCTTTATTATGTTAAGGTATGTTCCTTCTACACCCACTTTGTTGGAACTTTTTATCATAAATTGATGCTGTATTTTGTCTAATGCTTTTTCTGCATCAATTGAGATGATCATGATTTTTATCATTTGTTTTGCTAATGTGGTGTATTATGTTGATTGACTTGCAGATGTTGAACCATCCTTGCATCCCTGGAATAAATCCTACCTGATCATGGTGTATTATCTTTTTAATGTATTGTTGGGTTTAGCTTGCTAATATTTTGTTGACGATTTTTGCATCTATGATCATTAAGGGATATTGGCCTATAATTATCTTTATTCATGGTATCTTTGTCTGGTTTTGTTAGCAGGGTAATGCTGGTCTTGTAAAATGAGTTTGGAAGTGTCTCTTTCTCTTCACTTTTTTGGAATAAATTGAGAACTATAGGTATTAACTATTCTTTAAATGTTTGGTAGAATTCACCTGGGAAGCCATCTGCCCCTAGACTTTTGTTTTTTGGGGAGTTTTTAAATTATTTATTGAATTTCTTTACTTGGAATTGATTTACTCAGATTTTCTATGTCTTCATGATTCAGTCTTGTGTGTTTATAGGAATTTATCCATTTCTTCTAGGTTTTCCAATTTGTTCGTGTATAATTATTTGTAGCAGTCCCCTGTGATCCTTTCTTCTAGGTTTTCCAATATGTTGGCATGTAATTATTTGCAGCAGTCTCTTATGACCCTTTGTGTTTCTGTGGTGTCAGTTGTAACTTCTCTTTCATTTCTGATTTTATTTATTTGGGCCTTCAAGAGAACACGTTTTTCATGATTGAAAGTTAGTGTTTTCCTGCCCAACTTGAATTCTCAGAACTGTGTAATTTTAAGAATAGTACTCATGGTGTACTTTACCATAAAAGTATAGGCCTATGATCACAACAAAATTACCTAAAATGCTACATTGTTGAATTTATGTTGCAAAATTTCGTTTGTCTTCAAATAATTGCTGCCATATTTGATATGGGATGACATTTGAGTCTATCTTTATCAGCAAAGAAAGAATTGGAAACCTGTATCAGTTATATTTTGACTTTGCAATTTCTCCCTGCAACATGTGTTTCTCAACTTCCTCCTGGAGCCAGTAACTAGTTTAAGTGTTTTGATACCAAAGAGATTGCAAAGGTGATAGAAGGCAGGTAGAAACAGGTGATCTTCAAGCTTACATTGTACTGTATGTGCCAATATCCCATTGGCCAAAGCAAGTCATGGGCAAGCCTAATGGGAGGGTACGGCAAAGTTGCATGATAAATGGCATGGGTACAGGAAGAGGTGAGGTTAGGACAATAATGCATACTTAATAGTATGAATCTAGCATATTCGCATACTTGCTCCTAGCATAAATGCATACTTAAATGATATATGTCAAAAGATTTACGTATTGCATCCAAGTGTTTGCAGAATTCAGTCTATAAATGCATTTGAAAGGCTTTTAAATATGCCAGTCATAATGGCAACCCGTAGAAATGTTTCATCCAGCAATGGGAAGTTTGTCTAATTGTCTACCTTCATTCCCTTCTTGTTGAGTGACAACCTGATTAGAACAAAAAAAATGGATTTCAAAAGTATCCATAATGGTAAGAAAAGGACTTTGACTTTAAGACATAAGTTTATTCCCTTGAATAAAGTAGGCCAGGCCATGCAACAGCTAACATTTTTCTGAAAGTGAGTTTTCATTTTCTCTCAAAACAAAAGAAAACAAAACACCCATTCTAAATCCAATCAAGTATTTAAAGACGTAATTTGTAGAAAGAAAGAATATATTTATTTAGTAGAGGAGAAATGCTTATTCTTTTTTCATTTCTTGACAAAACTTCTTGAAAATAACTAGGCTCTGATGGTGACAATCTTTATTCCAATAAATAAGATGGTTTGTGGATCTCTAAGTGAAAGCTTGCCAATATCAAAGGATAAAACTTACAGAGACATCTGGACCTATTTCTGTATAAAAATAGTAAAATCACATGTGTTAAAAAGCATCCCTGGGGCTACATCTGTGGTCATAGAACTAAGATTTTCATTCCAGGCAGTTTGTCTAAGAAAGAATATATTTAACTCTCTAAAGAGGTGCAGTTCGTTAACATTTCTTAAAGAGGCTCCATGATTAGGAATTCTACTTTGCTGATATCAGCAAGTACACACAAGAATTGAAAATCTGTTGCTGGCTGAACTGAAAAACACAGTAAAATTATATAATAGCATGGTGAAAGTAAAGGTCGAAATTGAGCTTTTTTCCTTTTTCCACTGGGATGGCAAACTATGGAATATAAGGCAGATACTGTAGAGGGTTGATAGAATCATTGTTAAAAGAATCTGTTTCAACTCTCTTCTACTGCTTCAAGTCATAAAATAGCTCAGCCATTCCCCAAAAACTTGTTTCATCAATATGCCCCCAATTGTGTCTAATTTCTTTTGCTTGGCAATACAGTTATAAACTTTTCAAGTAGTTCTGGAGGCAGTGCTTTTAGTTTTGCATGTTTGCTTGATCAGTTTCGTATGATTCTAGCCTTTTCCACTTCAGCATCCTTCTCACTAAAACACTCAGCAGGGGAAAAAAAAATGATTTACAAGATGAACACACTTAAGGTGGTTCTATAGCTTTATTAGCTTCCTGTTCTTATCGGTAAGAGATTTGAACACAAGGAGCACTATGACTTTTGTGACCTAATATCATTGGTAAGAAAAATAAAACTAACATTTTGTAAAGTATTCATATTTTTTCTTTCACACATTCTACTAAAGCTAGACCTCATGTTAAAGTAAGTCAAGACATCCATAGTTTTAATAGCAGAGCACAGTCCTTTCACTCCCATTTAAGAGAAACTCATAGGATTAATACATGACACTGGTATTGGTAATTTGTTACTTGAGAGCATAGTCATGAATTGCTCCTTGATTTATGATGCAAACCCACCCATCATTTATTTGGAGTGAAATTCTAGCATATTAACATAATTTTCCAAAAATTTTTTGATGATACTTTTCAAATGAAAGAAAATTACGGATATAAATAGCTCATGTTTTCACTTGCACTGGGTTCATGGGAGACTAGAAGCTTTAATCTAATAATTGTCTACTTCTCCAACCTCATTTCTTAGAGGCTCTATGCTCATTTTATGAGTCAGAAATATCAGATTTGAATCCTGCCTCAAGAGCTTACTGAATGGGACATCCTGGGATAATTATTTAACTTTCTGGGAATCAATTTTCTCACATATAAAATGAGAATAAATTTTATGTTACTATTTGTTACATGAATTAAATAACATGATATATGTTATAAATAAAAATATAGGATATATATTCTAATTATTTGTTATATGAATGAAATCGCATGATATATATATATGTATACATATATACACACACACACAAATATATGCATACTATTTAAAACCATACACACACACATACACACAGCGTTGAATAGTATCAGATCCAGAGAAAGCAGGCAATAAATTATATCTACCTCTTACAAGAAGGGCAAGACATATAATATGCATTCTAGAAACATTTGTTGTATGAATTAATGCAACTATTATTATATTATTATTACTATAACAATAAATTATACTAATACACTGTTTTATTAAGTCCTGCTGTACTTCAGTGATATGGATATACTTTGAAATTTATGGGTACACAGTGCTCTTTTTGGTTTCCTAATGCTTTCCATGCTTTTTTTTTTTCCTTTTGGAATGTCTTTCCTATTTTCTTCTACCTAATAGTTACCTGCTCTATAGCTATAAATCCTATCCAGTGTCATCTAATCTTTGACTTTCCTTGACCCAAAACCCTAGTTACCTGAGTTGTTACTAAAATACTGACTTTATTTGTAATATAAAGTGTTTGACAACTAATAGAAGGTGCTTTAAATGTTGTCTCCTGTAGACATCCCTCACTAGACTATTAGTTCATTGAAGGAAAGGGTTATGGATAGTCCATCTACTTTTCTCAAAGAACTAGCGTGCTGTATTCTGATGAAAAATGGCTGACTTCATTAGTTCTGTTTTTGCACATCAACACCGTTTTCTCTAAAGCATTCCATTTTCTCTATCCAGTATCTAGCATTTATCTTGAAACAATACTGGAATTAATAAGATACAGAGAGAGGAGAGCATGGTCTCTGCCCCTGTATTTCAAGCTTCATTTCATAGTATCCGTAATATTTAATGATAGATGTGGAAGTAATTTGACTGAATATCAGTGCAATAGCAATTCAAACTATTGTGCATGGTATGTTTCTCTGAAAGGAAAAGACCCATTATCTTCCATTTAGGACAATCAGGATGATTGTCTGTCTTTGGAGAGATTGTCAATGTTCTGTCATACATACAATTTGAATAGCTTAAAATGCAATTTGTGTTCAGGTTGAGGATTAAGTACTATGGTGATCCTTTGAAAACGAACTGATATTCCTGAATATTTTTTGGTTATAAAGCATACATTTTTATAAAGTTGCTAATTATATGGCTATTGTACATTTTCAAAGTACAAATTCCTTTTAATCCTGAATAAGATACGTGAAAAAAAAATCACTTAACTGACAATGAGTTACATTTAAACTTTAACAATCTGGAGACAAATAGTCATTCTATTTTCAAAGATCTCCACCAAAATACATTTTCTTGCTTTACTTTCTTGTTACTCAATGCATCTAATCTCATCTCATATAGGCCTAGGAAACTATGATCCTTTATGTCCCACATACTGAGGACAGGGACTTTCAGGTCATCCTCGTTTATCTTTCACAGCTAAATCCATTCTTCTCGCTCGTAGGTTGTGAGAGTCTACACACAGTTTCACCCTACCTTTGTACAATGACGTGTTGCAGAAAAACTGAAGATCCTACTTACTTTAAAGCTGTGTAGTGATTTGGTTGAGCTTCTTCTTCCAGATTCAAGGTGACTCATTGGACATGACTTCTGAGCATGCATTCTAAGCTTTATTTTACCCTAAGCTGTCGGGAGAGGTCAATAATCAGAATTTTTAGTAATTGAATAATTTTCTGAACTGTAGCTCTCCAGGACTAATATTCTTTTTGGAATGTGACTGATTAAGATCCACAGTGAAAAGATACCTTTTGCTGGTTTTTTATTTTATTTTAATTTTTATTTTTAATTGTGTTAAAATACACATAACATAAAGTGTACCATCTTAACCATTTTTGAGAGTACAGTTCAGTGGCCTTAGGTACATTCACATTGTTGAACAACCATCACCACCATCCATCTCAGAACTCTTTTCATCTTGCAAAACTGAAATCCTATAACAATTAAACAATGATACCATTCACCCCTCCCTCTAGCCCCAGCAACCACCATTCCATATTCTGTTTCTATGAATTTGACTACTCTTGGTGCCTCACATAAGTGGAATCATACAGTATTTGTCCTCTGTGACTGGCTTATTTTACTTTGCATGATGCCCTTAAGGTTTATCCATGTCACAGCATGTGTGATTCTATGATTATAAATATATTCTATGTTTGTACCATCTAATATGATAAGCACTAGCCACATGTGGCTATTGAACACCTGAAATATGGCTAGCGTGACTTAGGATCTGAAATTGAAATTGAACTTTATTTTAATTAATTTAACTTTGAATTGCCACTAAAGACTAGAGGCTACTCCACTAGACAGCACAGCTCTCTATAATCTGTATCAATTATTGTCCCAGTTTATCAACTTTAGACATGATTTTTATTGCCATGATATATTATGATTTAGCTCATGTACGTCTTCCTCCCATTCAATCACTATCACATTTTAAAATAAATTTCTTTTCAGTTATCTTTGTAAGTTTAAAATAATGCACTAATCCTTTAGGACCTTCTTTTAACAACTATAAACAAATCTCTTGAATGGTATTAACTCTCTTGCCTTTTCTTATAGCTTTCTGTGCTTTTTTTTATATACCACCAAAGTTTATAATAATTATACTGTCGTCTGTAATCATAATTCAAGTGTCATTGTTTTGAGCTGGCAAATATTTACTGTAAATCTTAATGATTTACATTTACATCTTGTACTGATTTTTGTTTTGCTCCTCTAGAATGTTTAAATTAATATTTTTATGGCAGTATTTAAAGATTAGTTTTTATTTTTTCCCAGCTTCTTCATTTAATGAAATAGTCTACAAGATTTTTCTTTCAGAGACCTCCTGCTGTTCTCCAGCTTGAATCTAAACCAGTTGTTCTCTAGATCTGCTGAACAGTATCAACTTTGTCCTTCCATTCTCTTCTTTTCAGAAGTCTTTACAATGCCTTCTATGTCCTATGTTTCTACTTTTTTTCTACTTAATTTTGAGTGGTTTATCAAGTAACTTCCCAAGAAAGAGTGGGTATGCTATAGGTAAACTTTCCGAGTCACTGTCAGTTTTAAAATGTCTTTTTTTGCTAAAACACGGTTGGTTGCAAAGTTGGCTTGATATAGAATTCTGGGCTGACATAGTTTCCCCTCAGAACATGGAAGCCATTGATTGATTGTAGTCTTGTTTCACTATAGTTTTTGAGAAGCCATGTGCCATGTGTATACTTTTTTTAGGTGATTGTTTGTTCCACCTGAAGGCATTTAGTATCTGCTTTTTTATACTTGTCTTTGTTCTGAATGATGATAGACGCCATACTACAAATTCCTCATTCTTTGGGATATATATTCAGAAAGAAATTCATAATTCTTTGGGATAGTCTTTTTTGTTTTTCGTTTGTGTGGCTTTGTTCTATTTGTTTGGTATCTCTTCAAACTCAATGAAAGACCCCACTTTTTCCTTATAATCTGTTCTACATCAAACCAAGCTTCCTGGACCTTACCTTCCCTGGAACATCTGTCAATAAGCTGTGGTGTTTTTGAATAACTCGTTCAGCTTAGGGTAGGTGTGACTATGTGATGTGTATATTTCTGAAGAGTGCAGCCCCTCTAAAACTATACTTACAAAATGAAGTGATATTAACAACTTTTTTGAGATGATTTCACTAAACAAACATACATTCCAAAGAAAGCTGAGTTGTATCCAACATTGCCATTCACTTTACTTAACTCACTAATTTTGTAGTCAACTGTCTCTCTTTTTTTTTCCTTAGGAGCAGCACTGCTTGAGATGTGGTAATGTCTCATATTCAACAAAGGAAGGTAGAAATGAAAGTATTTAAATTTTGGATACTGGAATAATGGAATTTAGGATTTGAAGGCCAACCAAGCTCAAGCCCAAGCAATATTTCTCTCACATATTAAGTTGAAATTCCCATCAGTTTACTGAAAATATTTGATGGCAATCCCCAGGAGGATATTCAGATTAATTATCTTTGCTACTTAATGGTTCCAAATAATTTCTTTCTCTCATCCTTCCGTTCAGTGCAGGTCTATCTCCTGCTCATTGCCAGCTCCCAAATTCGCAACCCACTGCAGATACTCATCAGTGATTACACAAAGGGTATGTATTTTATCTAATTTTTTAGCTCTGTGTTTTTAATTGCAATGTCCTTGCCTTTTGGGACAGACACTTTTCTGGAGGTGAGGCTTCTGACAGTCCGTGATTGGAGATCACGATAAGAGAGAGAAGAAAATGGAGATATTTTTCTTATACTGGAAAAGGCATCAAGTTTCAATTTAGAAAAGAAAGGTCAATAAAGAGCAACCACATCATCATTCTCCCTAAGGTATTATGTCAAATTCTTAAAAGAGGAAGTTTAAAATTTTGGGGATAATTTCAAACTTTTAATGTAATATTTTTCTTCACCTATGGTAATTTATTCCAGTTATTTCTACCTCAGCTCATCAGCAGCTCACGACTGGTTCAAAACTGAAATGCTCTTCTAGATGTGTCTCTTTTGATTTCAGCATCTGTCAATAGAATTTTCATAAGCCAAAAGTCCTGTTGGAAAGTGAAGCACACAGGACAATAATCTGATAATCTAGCTAAATTTAAAGTTGCTCCCAAAAACATCATAGTGACAACTAATTTTTTAGTTGCACCTGGAGGATTTTAACCGTTTATTTTCCCCTCAGATTCAAGTCTTAATTGGGTTCAACATATCCAATATCGCCCAAAGTTTCTTTAATTTTTATCTTGAAATTTCTCATTTAAGGCATAAAGTTAGTTCCTTCTCAGAGAAGTTATATTTTCCTCAAAATCTTAGATTCAAGTTTCCATTGAAAGGACAGATTTTTTAAAATGAGAAACTTCACTTGCACTTGCGAATGTGTCCTGAATTTTTTAAATGTTTAGCTTACCAAGTTCCTTCCTCTTCACCCATATGTCACTAAAATTGTTCACATTTCTATTTTTTATATTGATTAAATTTCTTTCCCTGTTTCATTCTGATGGCAAATAGGGCCTGAGTGTTCATCCTTTCATTTTTTTTCTCAAGTATGTATTTCCTTGTGATCAATCAGCTCTGAATTATGTCTGAATCTCTTTCCAAGTGCATCAGACTGATGGAATTTCTTTCCCGTAGGAAGCTCCTGTTGGGAAACAAGAAGCGAGCTCAGTGTAAAACTTCAGAATTAATTAAAATGTATAGCTTGTCTCAGGAGCAATAGAAGCACAGTATACCCAAGCATATTTCCCTATTGTATTTCTATTTTTCTTTCTCTAGACTGTTGGTAGTCAAAATGATTAAGGAAGATACAAATAATTCTGCCGGTTTTTAAGACACTCAAGTAGATTTGTTTTCATTGTAAAAAGAAATAAACAAGGAACGGCATGTTTTCCCAGTTGTTTTGGAAGATGTGATTTTGCTATCCATTTAGCTGTTGTCACCTTTGTTTCTAAAACTAAGGAAAACAACTTAATAATAGTTTGCTGATGACAAATAGTTAACTAACAAGTGTCTCTAGAGTGCCATCAAAAAATGAATGTTTTTCACTAAAATCTTTGAAAGCAAAGCCAATGCTACCCATGAATGTTCAGGTTTGTTTCCTTCTATGCTAAAGGGCAAAACTGAACCTTATATGCATCCTAATCACTCACTGCCACCCAACATATGCTGTGTTCTCCAGGGGAACATGATCAAGTCACGGCTGTAGTGATTCATGGATGTGAGTGTGTCAAGTGTGTTGTGGATGTTGTTCAAGTGTGCTGTGACAGCAAGAATGTTGGGAAATACCCTTGAAGTGGATGAACAGCTTTTAAGTGTTGCAAAACAGCAAGATGGTGGAAAACAAACCTCAGATGTGCTGGGCATCAAGGTGGTTTTCCTAAATTAGGAGATATCACAATATCAAGTGATAGAACAGCCCCATAGCCATTGAAGAGCTGAAGCCTAAGGGATCTATTGTTCAGATGAGAGATGCATTAATTTGGGGGATTTTTTCAGTAGTCCTGGACTCTTGTCTAGTGATTATGGTGCCACTGAAAAATTGCATAAGCAGGATTATTCTAACCACAAGCACTGACTGCATTTCTAGTAGAAGTGTTCTTTTAGAATAAATCTGACTTTCTATCTCTCTTTTTTCTATTGACCAGGGGAAGCTCTAGGAGCTAAGTTCTGTGATATACTCCAGGCCCTAATCAAATTGGTCTTTCAACTGTGAACAACCCCCAAAATACGCCTCCTCAGTATCTTTGGTGTTTTTTTTTTGCTGGAACCACCAATATAAAATATTCCTGGGCCCAACTACATGACTGTTTTATAAAATATATTTTCTTTTCATTAGACAATTCAACTCAAAGCTGTGTATACCTCAAACAAACAAAAACAAACACAAATGTACATACACAATAAAATAAAGACCAACTGAAAAATTCTACCTGATTAGCCTTAGGTAAAAATGCTGTATGGTGAAGTCTTGAGACATGTATGTTGGGGTGCTGTGTGAATAACAAGAGGATGTTTGTCAGCCCATTAACCCCCTCCATCTGGTAACATGGGTTTGAGACATTTACTGAGCATATGTTTGTGCATTACCATCACTGGTAATTCTATCTCCCATACTAGTCGAAGGAAAAAGTCAAGCACTTGGCATTTCTATGTTTTCTCAAGATGTAAATGTTATGTGAGCCTCAGAGAAACTGAGATATTGTGATGGAATGTGACTTTAAAAGCCCTCAATAAGGCCATCATCAAAAAATAAAAATAAATTGAAAATTAGAAGTAAATTAAAAATTGCACAGAAAAATTTGGAAATACAACACACTGAAATATTAAGTGATGCTGTGAGATAGTGATACTCATGTTTCTTTCTTTTGGTTTCATTCTAATATTTTAAGAATATCCATGTGTTATTTTAGAAATAAAAACCATTTTAAAAGTAACATTCCTTTCTTGATAATAGAAAATATTTTTGACAATGGCAGCACATCAAAGGAGGACCCTCATAGGAAAAATAGTTCATGTTTCAGAGTTTTGAAGTGTGGGATTCTTTTTGTAATAGATTTCCTTCATTTACTTGTCAAAAGCCAGTTGTAGCTAAGTTCTGAAAAGAACATGATATTGCATGGAGCCATTCTTTTAGAGATAGCTATTAAATATTTCATAGCATAGGAAACATGCCATTGCAATAGGATTCTCACAGCAAGATTAATCTGAGGTTAGAGCACAATATGTCTGAACATAGTTCTTCAATAATGAAAAAGTTTTATTCGTATTCTGATCAGAAAATCATCCTGCTTAGTTGAATTTGCAATGCAGAAGCTAATCTACTGTTTTGTTGTTTGGTTAAACTGCATATGCTTTCTTTTTGAAAGCAAGTTTTCTGAATTTTTGAAACTCACTATTTCAATATGCTCAGTTCTATTTCTTTTGACCAACTTTGAGGATGGTCAGTGTTACACTTATCAAAATCAGACTCTCATGTAGCATGGACACTAGGGACTTAAGACCACAGAAACACTGATGGAAGGCAGAATTTAAGAGATTTTTCTGACTTCATCTTGTTCCTAATTAACTACTGACATCAGGAAATTTTCAAGTTCACTCTTGACTTGGTGATTCTTCCACAAAGATTTTACTTTATTTTAATTTTTTTGTGAGGAAGATTGGCCCTGAGCTAACATCTATCGCCAATCTTCCTCTTTTTTTGCTAGAGGAAGATTGTTGCTGAGCTAACATCTGTTCCAATCTTCCTCTATTTTATGTGGGATGCCACCACAGCATGGCTTAAGGAGTGGTGCTTGGTCTGCACCTGGGATCCCAACTTGCGAAACCCGGGCCACCAAAGCAGAGCATGTGAACTTAACCACTACACCACAGGGCTGGCCCTATACAAAGATTTTATATACAGTCTTCACTTCTCCAATACTCTATCATTTTACCCTGACCAAATATAAGTTAGAGACTTGGGAAGTGAGGATGAAGATGGGGGGTACATAGAGAGAATGTTATAAGTAAAGGAAAAATAAATCAACTGCTGAAACTCTACATTTTCTTCTGAGAACAATTCTCCAAAAGTCTCCTTAACTTCTAGGCATTTTCTTAATCATTATTGACATCCATTTGCAAATCCTTAAAAGTCTAGGCTTTATTAAATATCTTGGACTTTGGGAACATTGTCCCTGACCAGCATCATTGGTTCAGGAGGCAAATACAAGGGCTGCATATGTCAAACACAAGATCTGTGGACACTGATAAATTAGAGATTTTTCCAAGTAACTCAGTTCCCTCAGTAAGGAAATGCAAGCTGAAGACTAGACATTACTTAATTCTGTGCATATATAATTCCCAATCCTTACTGTTTATACACAGAACCCTAACTAGTTCACCAAATCCAACAAAGCTCTTTTAAAAATCTGCTCTCTTATTTTTCACTCCTCTTAAAAAATCCTGTACTGCTCTGCCTTATAAAGAAATCCCAATCTACTCTAAATCTACCAGTTCCCTGTTTAAAGCAGAATACTCATGATCTTAGGGGAAGATGAAAAGAATAGGATAAAAATTGAGGAGGGCATGGTGCTGGTTATTTTTCATTGTCCTCCTTCCCCAGGAATCCATTATTCACTTTCTCTTCCCTGCTTTGTGAAACCAATACCAAGCCCTATGGAGTATTACTTCATTCCGACTTCCTTTACAGTCAGCTTCAGATTGGGTTCAGCCCATGGAAATTACAAGTATAAATCAGAAGGTGGGAGGAGAGAGAAGTCGAGATATTTCTTACATGCTCCTTCCCTGTTCTGACATTAGTTGAGTCTCCCTGGGTTGCAGTGACTACCAGGAGGTCCTTCTGCCAAAATTCCAGGTCACACTTAGCTCCAGTAACCCCATTTCTTTTATTCCTTCACCTCAGGCATAATAAGGGCTTCTCCCTTACTATGAGTATCTCAATCCATCCCATCCTAATGGATTTATGACATTCACTCTTGAAATAAAGTTCCCTTTCACTATTTTTAAAGGTGATTTATTGGATTATGTATATTTGTTCAACAAACAAACATGCTGTCTTGCTTTTTTAGTTTTCAGTGTTATTATGAGTTATCCTAGCTTTCTGTGCCTTCATGGGTAGTGGCACTGTTGAAGTTGTTTTAGGAGATGTTGGCCAGGTGCCAATTTAAATATTACATATTTAATTTGAAAAGAGTATATTTTAGCGCTGTGATAAAGGTTTTTTGTCAAAATTTAGACTCACTGTTTGAAACATGATTATGTCCACGTCATTCCTCTGCTTAAAATATTTAAATGGCCTGCATTGCTCATAGGATAAAGTTAAATTTCCTTTACAACTGTGCTTCTCAAAGTATGTTTCATAGACCTCTGGGGGTCTCAAAGATCCTTTCAAGAGATCTAAGCAGTCAAAACTTTTCATAATAATGCAAAGGTAGTACTCACTTTTTTCATTGCCCTGACATTTACAGTGATGGTTGAACCACATGGATACGTAAACTGCTGAGCCTTAGCATGAATCACAGCAGTAGTGACAAACTGGAATAAGTAGTTCCTGAATTCTTCACCGTATGAGCTGGCCAAAAAAAAAAAAAAGTAGTAGCAAATTTCACTTAAGAATGTACTCAATGGGGGCCAACCCAGTGGCATAGGGTTAAGTTCGCGTGCTTTGCTTCGGCGGCCTGGGGTTCGTGGGTTCTTATCTTGGACGTGGACCGACACACTGCTCATCAGGCCATGCTGTGGCAGCATCCTGCATAAAAAGTAGAGGAAGACTGGCACAGACGTGAGCTCAGGGACAGTCTTCCTCAAGCAAAAATAGGATTGGCAGTAGATGTTAGCTCAGGGCCAATCTTCTTCACCAAGAGAAAAAAGTACTTAATGAAGTAGTAAAAATTATTAATTTTATTAAATCTCAACCCTTGAATTTATGTCATTTTCTATGTGATAACATGGGAAGTACATGTCAAGTAGTTTTGCTGCATACCAAAGCATGATGGTTGTCTCAAGGAAAGGTACTTTTGCAATTGTGTAGGTGGTACAGTGAACTAATGGTTTTTTTATGGAACATTATTTTTACATGAATTTTTTAATGGAACACTATTTTTACTAGGATGAATGAGTAACAGAAAAACTATCATTATTCATTCCTGAGTATGACTCTCAAAAATGGCAGACATATTCTCAAGAATGAACTGTGTGGCTATCACTTCAAGGAAAACGACTGACAATATGTGTTCCCAATGATACAATTTGAGCTTTCAAGCACAAAACATAGAATTTTGGAAAACTTGTATCCACTGTAAGCTTCACACTTTCCTAATAATAAAGGCTTTTCTGATGTGATTGTTTTTTATATTAATGTCATTTTTTGGATATTGTGTGGCAAAATTAGTCAGCACTTGAAAGAGCTGCATAATGACTCAGTGAAACAATCTTTTCCAAATAATCAATGCACAATATTATAAAGTTATGCATGGATAAAAGATTCATTCAAAATGCAAGACAGACAAATGTATTTTAGTAACTGTGCAAAAAGTTAATTTACATGGTTGTAGATTTCACATTGCAAATAACCTTTATGAAACTAGTTCTTGTCAAATTTTGATGTATTGTCAAAGAATATCCACAATTATTTGAAACGTCTATTAAAATACTCTTCCCTTTTCCAATGACGAATCTGTCTGAGATCAAATTCCCTTCACATATTCTTCAAGTACAAAAAATATTGTAAGAAATAAAATGCAAACGTATATAGGCAAATGCAATTATTGTCTATTAATCCAGTAATTTTAGAGAGATTTTTAAAAAGGTAAGACAATATCCACTCCTTACACTAAGTTTTGGCTTTGGAAAATATAGCTATTTTTTCATAAAGTACATTATTTGTGCTAACTTTACTGTGATTATTATTGTTATTTTTAAATGAACTAATAACTGTTTTTAACTTTTGTCTTAATTTCTAATATGGTAATACTTATAACCCACATAACCAAAAGTTGTTGGGGTTCTCAATGATTTTTAAAATTGTAAAAAACTTGGAATTAATATGTATGAGAAGCAAAAAGCTTATGATTTCACCCATGTCTATTTCTATAGCCTCATTTACCACCAATACCCACTTCACTAAAACTCCAAAGTATCAGTTTTCATATTGCCTGAACATGCAAAGCTTTCCTTCTATATCAAGTGCTTTAACAGATGTTTTTCCTTTAACTGAAATGTGGGGCTGGGTACACCAAGACTGATGTCCCTGACGATTGCTGATTTCCATGGTTCACTTATTACAATATAATTTTAGTATGTGTATATACATTTGAAATCTGTGAAAGTGTTGAGAGCACAGATATTTACTTTTTTTATTTGCTCTTAATTAAAGTTGTGGGTTTTGGGTGGGGGAGGGTACTGAAAATAAATAGTTGGCTTAATTTCAAAAAGTCAAGTGTGATTTGATTTATCTGTGTGAGATCAGCCTTCTCTAATAGGATGTGGACAAGGAACAGCATTTATCTTATGATTTTTTATGGAAATTAGAATTAGAGGATTTGTAAAGTGCTTAGTACTGTATCTGTGGGGCTGAAAATGACACTTAAGAATGGCCAAAAAAATGTAGGTAAAACATCAAAATTTTATAACAGTAAACTAATCAGACATGGAGCTATCTGACAATTCTTAAGAGAGAAATGGCTGAAAAGAGGTTCAGAAGCCGAGCTCAGACCCTCAGATATCCACACATCCATGCACAGAGCGGTATATGAACCTGAACATCTAACAAAAATTGCCAAAAGTCATCCTGTGGATATCAGCACAGTTAACACAGTGGAAATCATGATCATGGCAAGGAAAGTCCATTCCTTATCCACAGGAAATGGAGAAAGGATGGAAGACAATAACAGCAAACCAAGAAATAATTCATCTGTATGGAAATTCACAAAACTAACAGAGGAAAGTGATGAAAAATTTCAATGTGAGAATAAATTATAGGGACATAGATATGGTACTTTAATGGAGAACTTGTAATACTGGAAAATTCTTAAAAGGAAAAATTAAACTAAGGAAGACCCAATAGGGTAAGGTCATTTAATTATACTAACTTTGAAATAGACTAAAAGTTGTAAAAACAAATGAAAAAGCATTTATAAATACATCCACCATAATACAATTATGAATGTCATAATGACATAGTCCCTTTAGTATTTCTCCTGTTCTCAATTAAAAGAGAGGCTTTTAGGCCAACTGACACAGTCTCTTCAATAGTCCACTATCATATAAAGGACATTACAAGAGTAAAAAGAATCAAGCATCATAACAACTAGATATACGTATGCTAGATAGGACACTAGATTGATTTCAGCCAATCTTTTTCTAATGGAAAAGAGTACATGGGGGTGGTGAGCACAGCATTACTCTGTGCATGGCAATTGGTATTTTGATTTTTCACCTATTTATATATCTTTACATTTTAACTGATGCCAAATAATATTTGAAAGTATAGAAATTGTAAAGATGTAAGGAAAATTCACCACCACTTCCACCATTTATTGAATAGTAACTAACCTTAAACATATTAACCTTTTGGCTTCTGTTTGTGTTTGTAAACTTACTAAACTATTATTTATTTAACTTATTATTTTGATATAAGTTTGGACTTAAGGAAGAGTTTCAAAAATATTACAGAAAATTTCTGTATATACTTCACCCACGTTCTCCTAATGTTAACATCTTACATAGCCATGATTAAATGATCAGAACTATGAAATTAATGTTATGATACTAACTAAACTACAGACTTTATTCAGATGTCATCAATTTTTCTACTTATGTCCTATTTGGGTTCCAGTATTCTGTCTAGGATACATTGTATTTAGTTGTTATTTCTCCTTAATCTTCTGCAGTTTGTAATGTGCTTTAGTGTTTTCTTTCATAACTATGACACTTGAAGAGTATTGGTCAAGTATTTTGATGAATGGTTCTCAATTTGGTTTTATCATAATTAGACTGAGGCTATAAATTATTGGGAAGACTAACGCAGATATATTTTAACCAAATTGAAACCATTCCCTTAAAACAATTTTGAAACTTTATTTTCTCAAGATGTTATGTAATATGTTTTCCTTCATATCAATGACAGTTTTCCTGAGGATTATTTTTTCCTCTCAGGTAATTAGAAGGAAGTAATAAGTAGATTATACATACACTAATAATAAACTGTACAATAATATGATGGCACAATATAGATAATATAAAAAGGCAGTTACACATCATCAATGATGTCTAATTTCATAGGGTATGGTTAACTGGGTAGGCAGAATTTGAGATGGGCTTTGCATGGTAGGGGAAGTATTGCCAACTAGGAAGATTGAAACTCTATATCAGGCAAAGGAAGTGAGGGAGAAATATGTTGGGATTAGGGACACATAAGATGACGCTATAAAAAGAGTATCTAGCTGATTTTCAAATCCTTTCACAAATATCTTACTATATTCTAAAAGCATAACTATGAAGGAGCTGTAATAATTTTCATTAGCGAAATTAATGAAGATACAAAGAAAGTGAATGAACTTTTACTGGATCACCATCTGTAAACAGAACACAAAGAGCCAAATCCAAATGATTTGAATTTCTTATTTTGTTGTCTTTCCATCACATTTTTTGGGTTTTCTAGTATTAACCTCATATAAATTAGTGATGTAATAAAAAATCATTCCTTGTAAATCTTGTTTTCTCTCTCCCTCTCGCTCTCCTTTTTTTTTTTTTTTTTTTTTCACTGAGGAAGATTTGCCCTGAGCTAACATCTGTTGTCAGTCTTCCTCTATTTTGTATGTGGGCTGCGGCCACAGAATGACCACAGACAAGTGGTGTGGGCCTGTGCCTGGGAACTAAACCCAGGCTGGTGAAGCAGATTGCGCCAAACTTTACTAGGCCATAAGAGCTGGCCCTCTTCTCTCTTTTTGACTTCAAATTTTTCTCTATTTCTGGGACAGCTGAGACACAGGTAAATTTTTTTTTCTTTCTTCAGAAATCGCATTTTTAACCCTTTGTATACCTATGAATATTTCCTTTCTGCTGCCTTCACATGTAAGAGAACACTTGACTCAGCAAACATTTTGGGGTTAACTATTTGTCACCAAAGGTCTGCAAAAATTGCTCTTATGGATTTAGTATTACTGAGAAGTCTGTGATAAGCCTGATACTTATTATTATTTTTAGAAAACCCAGTAAGGAAACAAAACACAAAACAATTTAAGAAAATTAGGTTTGATGCATATTGTTTTTACTTAATTTTAATAGGCAATGTAGTTACTTTTTTTTTTTTTTTGCTGAGGAATATTGGCCCTGAGCTAACGTCTGTTGCCCATCTTCCTCTATTTTTTGTATGTGGGGTGCTGCCTCAGCATGGCTCAATGAGCAGTGGGTAGGTCTGAGCTCAGAATCCAAACCCATGAACCCTGCACCACTAAAGTGGAACACATGACCTTAACCTCTATGCCACCAAGCTGGCCCCATTTTTTTTCCTAAAACTATACACACATTTATTTGTTTGCTTATTTATTTATTTATTATTTTATCTCATGCCCATTGTCACCTGTTGCCTAGGACTGCCTCATGCCTATCCATAGTTAATCCCTGTTATTAGTTTCTTGTGTATCCTTCCAGCATTTCTTTATATGTATATATGTATATGTGACTACAGTATATGCAAATAAATATCTTTTCTTATTTAACACACAATGAAGTCTAGTGTTAATACTGTTCTATATCTAGATTTTCATATAAAATAAATATTGGGGCTCTTTCCACATAGATTTTCTTTTTATTATTGTTATTTTTATACCTACATAGTAATCTATTACATTCCATGGAGAATTTAGTGTATATTAACTCATGGAAAAATATTTTGTAATTATATACATTAGGATAAAGGCTCAGATAATTATTAACAGTTTGTGTTTATCTAAATGAATGTCCAGTGGAACAATGAAAATTTGTGTTACAATATGGGTCAATTCTTCTATGTACATGAACATTCTGCCTTTGGCATCTGTCTGTCATCCTTAGCTCCTAATTACAAAATGTCATTAATGCACCACAATCATTGTGACAAATAACAAGTCCCGTAAGGATTTCCAAAGTAATTCAAGAGGGGACTGTTGTCCCAGTTGAGAACTACTCTATTACAGAATAACTGATACTGAAATTTCTGTCTCATGAACATGTGACAATAAAGAAAATAAAATGGACTAAGACTAGTTATAAAGAATGATTTTGGTTTGGCTCTAACTACTTTTTGGTGATTAGTCTTGCCCAACAAATGAGTGGCCTTTTGTCAAGGCCATAGTCCATAGAAAGAATGTTAGGGAAGAAGGTTGTGAGTCAGCTAGATTTCTTCAAGATATCACTTCTGCAGTTGGAACAATGCTGTGTTTAAGGTTGGCTGAAAACTGTGCCATCTGGATTACATTCTGAGATTGACTTAGATGAGTAAAATATTATACTAGATGACCTTCTGACACTTATATGTTACAATTCTCTAACATGACTATTCCCTAAATTGCTATAAAAACCCTGAGAATGATGGAAGAAAACAAATCCCAGTTACAATGTACTTCTCATGCTGCTATTTCAAATAATCATTTGCTTTCACACAAGCTACATTTTTGGGGAGAACTAAAAGGTTTGAAGATTTGGGGTTGTCATTCTTTCACTCACATTTTATACCTGATTTTAAGAAATAAAAGAATGTGTTATATTAACTTTGCTTGTGTTGAGTGATGTAGATTATAGTTTCTATAACTAAGCACAGTCCAATTAAAGTCTGCAGTCAGTGCTAAAATGTAACATTAAATCAAACATTAGACATTTAATTCATATTTTAGTACTTTCAGGTGGTTGTACAAAAACATTAGTCATTGTGAGCTGTTCGCTGTGCTCAATAACATTAGATCACATATCTCTTCTATACACACCTCCAGAAATAATATAAATTCTGCCTGTTGCTCCCATTACAGTTCTGAAAAACAGAAATACAAGATTATAATTTAACTTCACCTCATCTCCTAATCTCCTAAAATATTTATTCTCTGAGATATGGATATGTAAGTAAATACATTCTCTTTATGAAGTCAATGATTTTAGAAAGTTCTACGAACCAAATAATCTTTGGGTTATTTTGTAAACTAGCTATCCCTTAATTATAAATATCTACACATTTTACAAACGTTGCTTTTACAGGATATTGATATTTTATATTGGGTTCATTTGCCAGCAACATGATGGAAATGTTATCTCATTACATTATTATAAAACTTAAAATGTCTAACTGTGCAATCAGGAATATTTGAGAAATTTTCTGTCTGATAATTATTAACTGAATAAACCTGGTCATGTTGTTCAAATTTTCAAAAGTATTTCTACATCTGTGATGTAGAAATACAAGCATCTTTCCTTCAGGACTAATGAGAGGAATCATCATGATACATGTAATTTTTTTGGTGCATATAATGGTATCTCTTATAATCAACCGCTTCTCTTCTGTAAGATACTATGCTTTTAATGCCAGCCATAATGACTCTTCTCTTCTCACTTTATCCAATCACTGTCTGTTGATGTCTCTACATCTTTAGGCAGAAAATGAAATTACTAGAATAAAATTCATGGATCAGGGGTCTGAATGCAGCAGATTATAACTGGATACTTCAGTCCAAATTGCTGAAGTGTTTCATGTGGGAGCACTGCTGTTATCAGTATACACAGAGAATAATTATCCACATATTCTATATTTTAAAAATATTGGAGTCATTTACAGTATAGATTATCTCCAGAAGAAATGATGAAAATCTTCCAGAAACCTAAGGTCTGGGAAGTGAACTCTAACCTGGCCACCATCTGAGAAGAAAATCTGAAACAGACATGTGAGTAGACAATGGACAATAAGAAAAGTCATAAATCCTATTTGAAAGAAAATACAGAATCTAGTTAGATCGTTCCTTGTTTAATGGATGGTAATGAGAAGAAAATACAATCTTATTTGAAGCCTATGAAATAATACTTCAGATGAAGTAAAGGGATCGTTAACTTGAAAACTCAGAGAAAGAGACATATATTCAAAAATTATAGGAGCTATAATAATGTATGATTGTTTAGCATAATAAATAACAAATATTAATATATTACATTTTTCATACTGTATCCACAGTGACATTGTAAAGAGGCATGTATGCATGGATGGGAGAATTGCTGCAGCCATTTTTGCAAACAAGCTACCATAATGAAATATTACACATACCCACTAAATTTTCCACTAAAACAGAAAAACAGAAAGTTCCAAATATTGGCTAGGATACAGAAAAACTGGAACTCTTATATACTGCCTGTGAGACTATAAGCTGGCACAACTATTTTGGTAAATTGTTTGACATTGCATACTAAAGCTGGATATATGCATACTCCATTACCTAAAATTCCATTTCCAAGTATATATCCAATATAAATGTACATAGAAATAATTTTCTCTAAATAAAACGTATTAAAATATTCATAGCGGCATTATTCATATTAGTCAAAAAACTGAAAACATTACAAATGCTGATTGGCAATATTATAGATTTTTTAAATTGTGATATGTTTACTCATTGAAATACTGAACAGCTAGGGCCAGTGTCACATGAGTGCCACCTGGGAAGTCCAAGCCTTAACGCAGAAGGATCTTGTACTTGTTTAGTTTAATATTCTGCTGTCACCATCTCAAATTCTTAACTAATTTTTGAAGAGGGTCTCTGCAAATTATGTAGCCAGCCATGTGTACAGCAATAACAAATAATAAATAAGTCCATACAAAGATACGTATGAATATCCCAAGCAAAACCTCACATAAGAGAATATATATTTTAAGACTCCAATCATATAAAGTACAACAACAGACAAAATGAATTAATGCTGTCAGAAGTCAGGAGAGGGTCTGGTAGCTAGAAGTGGATCACAAGGGAGATTCTTGGGTAATAGTGAATCATATTTCATAATCTGGGTCTCAGTTACATATGTATGTTCAGTTTGTGAAAATTCATTGGATTGACTTACATATACCAAAAACTCTTAATATTTGCTCACATTGCTTTATGTATTTTACACATCAATTAAAAAATAAACTAAGATCACTGAAATCTTGATTTGCAAAAATAAGTAAAATAGAAGAAGGAAGAGAAAGGGAAGGAGAAGGAGGAGAATGAAGAGGAGTAGAAGAAGGAAGAGAAAGGAAAAATAACCTACAAAACTTTCATACAATATAATGATATGCCAGTCATTGTTTCTTACATTCTTCTCTCTCATTATAGTATAGTGCTCGCAGACTACCAGTCCTTAGTTTATTTCCCTTAGCTTCTATCTTGTAACGATAACAAGATGGGGCATTTATAAAAACATAGCCCTGTTCTTTGTTTTGTATTTTTTAAGTGTTTAATCAACTTTATTGAGTTAATTTACATACAATAAAATTCACCCATTTTATGTGTAATTCAGTAAGTTTTGACAAACGTGCACAACTATGTAATCGTCATCACAGGGTGTTGAACATTTCCACCACCCCAAAGAGTTCCTCCAAGTTGCACAAAAAGCAATCCACATTTACCACCACTAGCTCAAGGCAACCACCAATCGGCTTTCTATTATTATAGTTTTGCCTTTTAGAGAATATAAAATTAGTAGAGTAATCGAGTCGTCTGGTTTCTTTAACACAGCATAGAGCTTTTTTGTGTGTGTGAGGAAGATTGGCCCTGAACTAACATCTTTTGCCAATCTTCCTCTTTTTGCTTGAGGAAGATTGTTGCTGAGCTAATGTCTGTGCCAATCTCCCTCTACTTTATGTGGGATGCTGCCACAGTGTGGTTTGACGAGTGGTGCTAGATCCACATTTGGGAACCAAACCTGAAAACTCCCAGCCACTGAAGCAGAGCATGCAAACTTAACCACTATGCCACTGGGCCAGCCCCAGCATAAATCTTTTGAGATTCAACCAAGTCGTTATATGTCTTAGTAAGATTTTTTTTCTCTTTTAATTGTTGAGGAGTATTTCATTGTAAGGATACACCACAATTTCTTTATCCATTCACTAGTACGTGAGTGTTTTGGTTGTTACCATTATTTGATGAATATGAATAAAGCTGCCATGAACGTTAGTGTACAAGTTTTTTGTGGATATGCATTTTCATTTCCTTTAGGGTAAATACCTAGGAGTGGGGTTTCTAGGTTATATAGTAAGCGTATGCTTAACTAAACTGCCAAATTGTCATTAGAAGGTGTTTAATGACTGACTTATTTCTGTATAGGATATCTGTGTATGATAGTCTGCGTAGGATTATGATCAACACATGATCAATACATGCTCTGGGGTTCTTGAAAATATTTAGCTGAAAAGCATGAATAAAAGATAGGTATTTCAAGAAATAAGGTAATACCATTTTTCTAAAATTTCCAAAAGTCTACCTAAGTATTTTATTGAAAAATTGTTGGGGGCCGATCCGTGGTCAAGTGGTTAAGTTCGCATGCTCTGCATCGGCAGCCCAGGGTTTCACTGGTTCGGCTCCTGGGTGTGGACATGGCACCACTCATCAGGCATCCCACGTGCTACAACTAGAAGGACTCACAACTAAAATATACAACTATAAACTGGGGGAATTTGGGGGAGAAAAAGCAGAAAAATAAAAGAAGATTGACAACAGTTGTTAGCTCTGGTGCCAATCTTTAAAAAAAAATTGTGTATTGAGCACTTCCTATTTGCCAGGGACTCTGGTCATAGGGACAAGACTATTATGTAGAAAAAGCATGAGGCAGACATTGTGATATGTTTAGCTTTAAATAATTAATATCACTGTGTACAATGCGCTGTTACATGATAATACTGAGTTTAGCAAATCCAAATTATCTCAAGTTGCTGAGTTAGAAAAAACCTTTTCTGCACACCACTCATCTTATCTGCCTCCCTGGTCTAGATATAAGCATTTTGTAACTTACTGTTCAGGTTGCAAATGCTCCTGATTTCACAGAGTGCAGTAGGGAAAATAAATGCTTTACCAGTGACAATTGAAAAGATAGCATACAAGGAAACCTTAAGGGTGAGAGATAGCACTTTCTAATTTTTTTTCTTCCTTAGGCTTTAGTTATTTTTCTAAGGAGGGAGGCTTTGCCAGCTACACAGACTTTAGATATTATCTAGACCCTCAGATTCCTGGAGGAGGTGAGCCCTGGGAAAGCAGAGAAAAACATATGAAGGCGGAAACAGCAATTTTGCAAAACCAACTTTGTGAAGAGGTTTTATATCCTAGTTCCTGAGGTTCAGTACAGGGCAGATAGCATATATTAGCTCCATTTTCTAGAACGTTAAAATAAGCAGTTTAAAAAATACATTACTTCTATTATATAAATACAAAGTGAACGTTTGTGTAAACATTGGCTGATTTTTACATTTAGATGTTAACTGAATCTCAAAAGACTTATTTTAAGTCATGTATTAATATCACAAAATCATGAAATTATTTGTTTTGAGATTAAATATGTAAAAGTTCCTTAAGGATAAAGTTTCTTTTAGGAACTTTAGTTTCTTAAAAAACTAAAAGAAACTTAAAAGTTAACTTAAAAGTTTCTTTTAGTTTTTTAAGTTAAATTTCATTGTTAATATATTTGGATTATTTCATGTCTTTTTTATTTTTAATTAAATTCAACCTATATCCAGGATGACTTGCAGTTTGCCTAACAAAGGTTGTAAATAAATACTGGGTAGGATATTAATAGATAAATATTCTGAATGCAAAACCACTCACCTAAATCACTGAGTCTTCTCCCTTTAAAAAAGTATTACATGTAGAAAAGCAAAAGAACAAACAGGTGAAACTATTTAAAGAAGCAAACTATTAACCTGGGCTACATGTACCAGTGCATAGTCCAACAGATAAGTAAAATAAACCCTGCTACAAATGCTTGATATTACTTTTCTTTATTCTTCTATAACTTTCTTATTTGATCTAATTACAGAGAGGGAATTATAATTTAGTGCTGCGGACATTCATTACTAGTGATAGGAGAAAAAAAGAAAGAATATTTAGCAGCATCAATAAGAATTATAACTAACATTTAAAAGTTTACAATACCTTTTACAGATATTGTTTCTTTAATTATCTAATTAACCTTTAATTAACGACCTTTTCCAAAAAGACTTTTCTAATTAATCACCCACCCACTGTTCTCTCCTTGTGATATCATAAAAGTAACACTAAAGATAGTCTACTGCTTGTTTTGGGGGCACATATACTATGATTGAAATGATACAGAGAAGAGTAACATGACCACTGAGCAAGGATGACATGCAATTTTGTGAAGTATTTCATTCTTTTTTTAGATTTAAAAAAATAAAGAAATCCTATGAGAAATATCTGACTCACTTAGGAAAAGTAACATATGGATAATGGGTATCCCAGCAGGATAAGAGAGGGAAAAAGGAGCAGAGAACTTACTTAAAAAATAATAGCTGAGAGCTTCCTAAAACTGGGGAAAGAACTGGATACAAAAGTACATGAAGTCAATAGAACACCTAATTATCTCAACACAAAAATACCTTCTCTAAGGCACATTATATTAAAACTGTCAAAAGTCAGTGACAGACTATTAAGGGAGGTCAGAGGGAAGAAAATAACTTGCAAAGGAACCTTCATCAGGTTATCAGTGGACTTCTCAGCATAATCTCTATAGGCTAGGTAAAAGTAGAATGATATATTCAAAATATTGAAAGACAACAAGTATCAGCCAAGAATATCCTATCCAGCCAAATTATCCTTCTGCTGTGAAAGAGAAATAAAGGCTTTCCCAGACAAACAAAAGCTGAGGGAGTTCATTGCCACTAGACCTGCCTTACAAGAAATGTTGAAAGGAACCCTCCTGTCTGAAAGAAAAAGACAAACATTTATAAAGCTTTGAGAAAGGTGATAAACAGACAGACAGAATCAGAAAATTGCAACTCTATATCAGAATAGGTTAGTAAACACTGAATAATATAAAGGCTAAAGGGAAAGAATGCATCAAAAATAACTAAAACCACTTCAATTTGTTATCAAACTCACAGCACAAAAAAAGGATAATTTATGACAACAAAAACATAGAAAGGAAAGAGGAAAAGGAAGGAACATGCATAAGCTAAAGGAGATAAGCTGGTATCAGCAGAGAAAGGACTATCTCATATGTGAGATATTTTATGCAAACCTCGTGGTAACCACAAAAAAAATCATAAAAATGTCACAAAACATAAAACAAGAGGAAACTGAGAACACTACAGAAAACCACCAAACTGAAATGGTGGACAGAAAAGCAAGGATAAAGAAACAATGGAAATATAGAACAACCAGAAAACAAAAGATAAAATGGAAGTATTAAGCCCTCATATATCAATAATCACTCTAAATGTGAATGTATTGAATTCACCAATCAAAAAACACAGAGTGGTTGGATGATTTAAAAAACAAGACACTACAATATGCTGCCTCTAGGAGACCCATCTCAGCTCTAAATGCAAACATAGGATCTGAGTGAAGAGATGGAATATGATACTCCAAGCAAGTGACAACCAAAAGAAAGTGAGTATAGCCATATTTATGCCAGATAAAACAAACTTCAACAAAAAAAGAATCAATCTACCAAGAAGACATAACATTTATTAAGATATATGCACATAACACAGGAGTATCAAAGTATATAGTGCACTACTAACAGAAAAAGGGAGAAATTGACAGCAACACAATAATATTAGGGGATTATTACATCAATGGAACGATCATCCAGACAGAAAGTCAACAAGGAAACAGTGGCCTTAAACAGAACATGAGATCAGATGGACTTAATAGGTGCATATAGCACATTCCACCCAAGGCACCAAAATACATATTCTTCTTGAGTGCACATGGAACATTCTAAAAAGACAGACCACATCTTGGGAAAGAAAACAAGCCTCGATAAATGTAAGAAGATTGAAATCATATCAAGCATCTTTTCCAAACACAGTGGTATGAAATGATAAATTGACTAGAAGAAGAAAGCTGGAAAAGTCATAAATATGATATTGAACAACTATTGTATCAATGAAGAAAGGAAAGGAGAAATGAGAAAAAATCTAGAGACAGATGAAAACACAACATACCAAAACTTATGAGATGTATCAAAAGTGGTACGTAGAGGGAAGTATACAGCATACAGGCCTACCTCAAAAAACAAAAAACATTCTCAAATACACAATCTCAAATAAACAATCTAACACTATATGTAAAAGAACTAGAAAAAGACAAGGAACAAAGCCCAAAGTCAGTAGAAGGAAGGAAATAATAAAAATCAGAGGAAAATAAATGAAATAGAGACTAAAAGCTATAGAAAGGATAAATTACATTAACAGCTGGTTCTTTGAAAAGAAACAAAATTGACAAATCCTTAGCCAGATCAACTAAGAAAAAAAGAGAGACCCAAATCAATAAAATCAGCATGAATGAGGAGAAATTATAATGGATACCATAGAAATACAAAAGATTATAAAAGAATACTATGAAAAGCTATACACTACCAATTGGATAACCCAGAAGAAATAGATAACTTCTTAGAATTCCACAACCTACCAAGATTGAACAAAGAAGAAACAGAGAATCTGTTTCTCTATAGAGAATAGAGACCAATCACAAGAGATTGAAACAGTAATCAAAAAGTTCTAAAAAAACAAGTCCAGGACCAGATGGTTTCCCTGGTGAAGTCTACCAAACATTCAAAGAGTTAATACCTATCCTTCTCAAACTCTTCCAAAAAATTGGAGAGCATGGGACAATTCCTAACTCATTTTACAAGGCCAACATTATCCTGGCACAAAAACCAGGCAGGGACAACACAAAGAAGGAAAATTACAGGCCAATATCACTGATGAACATAGATGCAAAAATCCTCAACAAAATATTGGCAAACAAATTACAGCAATACATTAAAAGGATCATACACAATGATAAAGTGGGAGTTATACCAGGGACACTGGGATGGTTCAACATCTGCAAATCAATCAATGCTTTATGCCACATTAACAAAATGAAGAATAAAAATCACATGATCATCTCAATAGATGCATAGAAAGCATTTGATAAGACCCAACATCCACTTATGATTAAAAACTGAATAAAATGAATATAGAAGGAAAGCACTTCAACATAATAAAGGCCGTATATGACAGCTAACATCATACTCAGTGGTAAAAAACTGAAATCTAGTCCTCTAAGAACAGGAAAAAGACAAGGATACCCACTCTTGCTATTCTTTCAACGTAGTATTCAAAGAGCTAGCCAGAGCAATTAGGCAAGATAAGAAATAAAAGGGATCCAAATTGGAAAGGAAGAAATAAAACTGTCACTATTTGTGGATGACATGATTCTATACATAGAAAGCACTAAAGAATCCACCAAGAAACTATTAGAAATAATTAACAAATACAGAAAAGTTACAAAGTACAAAAGTCAACATACAAAAATCAGTTGCATTTATATACACTAATAATGTAATAGCATAAAGAGAAATCACAAATAAAATACCATTTACAATCAAAAGAAGAAAATATCTAACATAAATTTAACCAAGGGTGTGAAAGATCTATACACTGAAAACTATAGATATTAATGAAAGAAATTAAAGAAGACATAAAGAAATGGAAAGATATTTCCTGCTCAAGGATCAGAAGAATCAACATATTTAAAATTTCCATAATACTTAAAGCAATCCACAGATTCAATGCAATTCCAATCAGAATCCCAATGACATTCTTCATGGAAATAGAACAAAGAATCCTATAATTCATATGGAACAACAAAAGACCCTGAATAGGCAGAACAATTCTGAGAAAAAAGAACAAAGTTGGGGGTATCACATTCTTTGAATTCAAAACATGCTACAAAGCTATAGTAATCAAAACAGCATGGTACTGGCACAAAAACAGACACACAGATCAATGGAACAGAATCAAGGGTCCATCTATGCATAGCTAATTTTCAACAAGGGAGCCAAGGGTATGCAACAGAGAAAGGAAAGTTTCTTCAATAAATGGTGTTGAGAAAACTGGACAGCCATGTGCCTAATGAAAGTGGACCATTATCTTACAACAGACACAAAAATTAACTCAAAATGGATTAAAGACTTGAATGTAATACATAAAAATCCTAGAAGAAAACAAAGGCAATATGATCTTTGACATTGTCTTAGGAGTATCTTTTTTTTAACTTTTTATTGAGATTATGATAGTTTACAACCTTGTGAAATTTCAGTTGTACATTATTGTTTGTCAGTCGTGTTGTAGGTTCACCACTTCATCCCTTGTGCCCACCCCCATACCCCCTCCCCCTGGTAACCACCAGTCTGTTCTCTTTGTCTACATGTTTAACTTTCATATATGAGTGGAGTCATACAGAGATTGTCTTTCTCTATGTGACTTATTTCACTTAACATAATACCCTCAAGGTCCATCCATGTTGTTGTGAATGAGACGATTTTATCCTTTTTTATGGCTGAGTAGTATTCCATTGTATATATATTCCATATCATCTTTATCCAATCATCAGTTGATGGGCACTTAGGTTGCTTCCACATCTTGGCCATTGTGAATAATGCTGCAATGAACATAGAGGTGCATAAGTCTCTTTGAATTACTGATTTCAAGTTCTTTGGATAGATACCTGGTAGTTGGATGGCTGAATCATATGGTATTCCTATTTTTAATTTTTTGAGAAATCTTCATACTGTTTTCCATAGTGGCTGCACCAGTTTGCATTCCCACCAGCAGTGGATGAGGGTTCCCTTTTCTCCGCAACCTCTCCAACATTTGTTGCTATTAGTTTTAGATATTTATGTCATTCTAACGGGTGTAAGGTGATATCTTAGTGTAGTTTTGATTTGCATTTCCCTGATGATCAGTGATGATGAGCATCTTTTCATGTGCCCATTGGCCATCCATATATCTTCTTTGGAGAAATGTTTGTTCATGTTCCCTGCCCATTTTTTGATCGGGTTGTTTGATTTTTGGTTGTTGAGTTGTGTGAGTTCTTTATGTAGTATGGAGATTAACCCTTTTTCATATATATGATTTGCAAATATGTTTTCCCAATTGGTGGGTTGTTTTTCTTTGTTTCAATCCTGTTTTCCCTTGCCTCGAAGAAGTTCTTTAGTCTGAAGACCAACTTGTTTATTCCTTCTATTGTTTTCCTCGTCTGAGAAGAATGGTGTCCTAAAAGATCCTTTTAAGACTGATGTCAAAGAGTGTACTGACTATATTTTCTTCTAGAAGCCTTATGGTTTCTGATCTTACCTTTAGGTCTTTGATCCATTTTGTGTTTATTTTTTGAATGGTGAAAAAGAGTGGTCAATTTTCATTCTTTTACATGTGGCTGTCCAGCTTTCCCAGAACCATTTGTTGAAAAGACTTTATTTTCTCCTTTGTATGCCCTCAGCTCCTTTGTCGAAGATTAGCTGTCCATAGATGTGTGGTTTTATTTCTGGGCTTTCAATTCTCTTCCATTGATCTGTGCACCTGGTTTTGTCCCAGTAACATGCTGTTTTGATTACTGTAGCTTTGTAGTATGTTTTGAAGTCAGGGATTGTGATGCCTCCAGCTTTGTTGTTTTTTCTCAGGATTGCTTTAGCAATTCAGGGTCTTTTGTTGCCCCATGTGAATTTTAGGATTCTTTGTTCTATTTCTGTAAAGAGTGTCATTGGGATTCTGATTGGGATTGCATTGAATCTGTAGATTGCTTTAGGTAGTATGGACATTTTATCTATGTCTATTCTTCCAATCCATGTGCATGGAATGCCTTTCCATACTTTTATGTCGTCATCAATTTCTTTCAGGAAATTCTTGTAGTTTTCATTGTATAGGTCTTTCACTCCCTTGGTTAAATTTACCCCAGGTATTTTATTCTTTTTGTTGTAATTGTGAATGGGATTGTGTTCTTGAGTTCTTTTTCTGTTAGTTTGTTATTAGAGTATAGAAATGCTACTGATTTATGTAAGTTGATTTTATACCCTGCAACTTTGCTGTAGTTGTTGATTATTTCTAATAGTTTTCCAATGGATTCTTTGGGGTTTTATATATATAAGATCATGTCATCTACAAACAGCAAGAGTTTCACTGTTTCATTGCCTATTTCAATTCCTTTTATTTCTTTTTCCTGCCTACTTGCTCTGGCCAAAACCTCCAGTACTATGTTGAATAAGAGTGGTGAGAGTGGACACCCTTGTCTTGTTCCTGTTCTCAGAGGGATGGCTTTCAGTTTTTGCCCATTGAGTGTTAGCAGTATCTTTTTGAATACCATGTATTCTGGCAAAGGAAATAAAAACAAAAATAAACAAATGAGACCACATCAGACTAAAAAGCTTCTTTCTGCATGGCAAAGGAAACTATCAACAAAATGAAAAGACAACCAACCAACTGGAAGAAAATATTTAAAAATCATATATCCAAGAAGGGATTAATTTCCAAAATACATATGGAACTCATACAACTCCACAACAAAAAATGAACATCCAATCAAAAAATTGGCAGAAGATATGAACAGACATTTTTCCAAATAAGATATACAGATGGCCAAAGCCACATGAAAACATGTTCAACATCACTAATTATTAGGGAGATGCAAATCAAAACTATAATGAGATATCACCTCACACCTGTCAGAATGGCTATAATTAACAAGACAAGAAATAGCAAGTTTCGGAAAGGATATGGACAAAAAGGAATTCTCATACACTGCTGGTAGGGATGTAAATTGGTACAACCAATATGGAAAACAGTATGAAGATTTCTCAAAAAATTAAAAATGGAAATACCATATGACCCAGCTATTCAGCTTCTGGATATTTATCCAAAGAACATGAAAACACTGATTCAAAAAGATACATGCACCTCTACATTCATGCAGCATTATTCACAATAGCCAAGACTTGGAAGCAAACTAATTGCCCATCAACGTATGAATAGATAAGGAAGATGCAGTATTTATATATATATTGGAATATTACTGAACTATAAAAAGGTGAAATCCTGCAATTTGCAACAACATAGATGGGCCTTGAGATTATTATGCTAAGTAAAATAAGTCAGATGGACAAAGACAATTACCATATGACTTCACTCATATGTGGAAGATAAACAAACAAATACATAGATAAGGAGAACAGATTGGTGGTGACCAGAGGGGAGGAGGGCAGAGGGAAGGGGAAAGGGGTAAAAGGGCAGATATGTATAGTGTATAGGGAAACTAGACTTTTGGTGGTGAACACAATGCAGTCTATATGGAAGTTGAAATATAATGATGCATACTTGAAATTTATACGATGTTATAAATCAATGTTACCTCAATAAAATAAATTAAAAAAGAGAGTCTACTGTAACTATTACTAAACCAATGAAGACATAAGATGAATTAATTAAAATTTAAGAACTATATAAAAATGAAATGACTGAAACCTAATACATAAGAAAAGCATTATTTCTTTGTCATTGACTTAGGGTATACCTTTCCACATATACAATCAAAGGAAGAAATCTTTAAAAAAAGTATAATGTCATACATGACTATATAAATAAAAGCAACTTTATGCCAGTTGATAGAGCAAACAGATTTGAAGGCCAATAATGGACTAAAACAGGATATTTGCAACACATAGAAAAATAAATGGTTAAAAATTTGTAATATTAGCTTTTACTTGTACTATGTTTTAATTTATGCCAATTATGTCCTCAAAATGGGGTGTGGTGGCCTTAATATACAAAGAGCTTCAACAAAAAACAAGGCAAAACAAAACTAATGCTTCAGGGGGAAATGTGTTGTACATAAATAGGAAATATAAAGAAAATAATAGAAATGGCTGACAATATATAAAAAATTGTTCAATGTCAGCAATGCTTAAATACATGCAAATAAATGACTAATAGTATGTAGATTTCTCCTATCATGATGGCAAAATATTCATTACAGCATTATTTTTTAAAAGCAAAATGTGGGATAAATCAAAATGCCCTTATAAGGAGATTACTAGCTTAAAAAATGATGAAATGTCAGAATTTGCAGTGCTTAGTAACTTAGGACATTGAAATGACAAAGTTAAGTAAACACAGTATTTTGAATAAAAATATTGTAAGTAGCACATATGATGTATGTTCATACGAAAATGTAGTAATTTTAATATCCAGTATCTCATACATCTATATCAAACATTGGAAAGAAACAAAATCATAAATTTTTGTGTTAAACTTAAAAGTTTTCACTTGGAGAACCCAGATATGCTTAGAATGAAAATATTCTTTTTGTATAGTAAGTTTTGGACACTTTCTATAATTACAGAGGAAATAAAATTTAATTAATTTTGATTGAAAAAATATAAAAATACTTTTTAATAAGAATTCTGATTAAGATAACTCTTTTGAAACCTTTTATTCCTTATTTGATGTTAAATAAACAAAACAAGACTGGAACAAAATTGCCAGAAGGTTAACAATTATCCTTTCAAAGCACAGAGCAGAACTTCAAATCTAAGAGCATCTTTTTCTCATGCTATATGTTAATCTTCAAATAGGGAAGGCAGAGAAAATGCTCTGCTGGGAAATTGACAAGGTAAATAGAACACATCAGAGCATTTAATTTATACATCTGCAGCTGCTTTAAATGCTATCTGACAGGTATTGCATTTAAATTTGTTGGAAAGTACTGGCTGATTATCCAAAAGAACAACTGTGTATGTATATATTTTTTATTTCTTCTGTTAAATGGAATAGCTACAGGATATTTGTGGCTTAGAGCAAAGATGTTTAAACCCTCCATGTCATTATGCTACTTTCAAAGATATTCTTAGAAAACTATATTTATTTCTCTTGTACCAAGCTCTGACAGCAAAATGCTGCCACAATTCAAATGACATATTTTAAATATAATTCCTCAAATAAGCCCAACATGAGCCTCTTACAAAAAGTTTCTTCTTGGCTGCAGCACTAAACCCACTGAGCTGAAGTCTGTTTTCAAACACAATTTATATCCACACTGATTATTCAAAAAGGGCTTACCCAGTTGATGAGTTTTCCAGATGTTTGACTTCTTTCTTCTCACAGCTTTTCTTGCCTTTCAGTCTCGTCAATAGCTAAGCTACTGTCCTTAAAATGCAGCTCAAATTAAGCATAAATTCTGAGGTTCAAATAGATCTTGTTGAAAACGTTAACTAGGTCACATACTAGATGTAAAACCTTCGACAAACACTTTGTGGAACTTTATTTGTAAAAATGCAGTATCTAGGAGATAAAAATAGTGATTATTTATTGACTGCTTACCATGTGCTGGTCACTTCTCTAAGCATCCTATATTAACTCATTTAGTCTTCACAACAAACAGTAACCGCCCCCTTTTAGGGATGAGGACGATGAACCACAGAGAGAGGTCAATACATTGCCACAGGTCACAGAGTTGTAGGTGCTAGTCATACCTCAAAGTTAGGAAGTCTGAGTGAGAACATGATCTCTTTACTACTTAATCCCTTTAATTAATGTTTGCACTGCTGAATTAGACAGTCATGATACAGCTACCTCTTTTTTTTATGATGTAAGAAGATATTGTTTTCCTAGTTACATTTTGCTGATTCTTTCTTTTAAAAATTGGTCTATGGTCCTAGAAAAACAAACAGAAGCAAAACATGAACTTTTCTTTTTTTGCTGAAGAAGATTTATCCTGAGTTAACATCTGTTGCCAGTCTTACTCTTTTTTTCTTGTTTATGTGGGCTGCTGTCACAGCATGGCCACTAACAGATGAGTGGTGTAGGTCCGTGCCTGGGATCCGAACCCAGGTACCCCAAGCACAGTATGTGGAATTAACCACTAGGCCACTGAGGCTGGCCCTCAACTTTTCTATTTTTTTTAGATTTTTTTTTCTCTGCTTTATCTCCCCAAATCTCCCCTGGTACATACTTGTATATCTTAGTTGCAGGTCCTTCTAGTTGTGGCATACGGGGTGCTGCCTTAATGTTGCCTGACGAGCGGTGCCATGTCTGCTCCCAGGATCCAAACCCTGGGCCGCTGCAGTGGAGTGCACGAACTCAATCACTCCACCACGGGGCTGGCCCTGAAATTTTCTGTTTTTAATTTACTTTGAAAATTATAGAAAACCAATATTGCTGTCACCAGGCAAAATTCTTCAGGTATTCTAATGGAGAGCACACACACACCTATATCCAGCTTTTAAACTGATAAATAGGATATGAAGTGCTATAGGGTATAGGATTTCTCAATATCTCAGGAGATAAACCATAGATATTCCCAAATTTTGCTGTCTTTCATTCTGGTATATCTTACCCTTCAAAACAAAATATTGGGGCCAGCCTTTTGGTGCAGCAGCTAAGTGCGTAGTTCCACTTCGGTGGCCTGGGGTTTGCTGGTTTGGATCCCAGGTGTGGACATGGCACTGCTTGACAAGCCATGCTGTGGTAGGCGTCCCATGTATAAAGTAGAGGAGGATGGGCATGGATGTTAGCTCAGGGCCAGTCTTCCTCAGCAAAAAGAGGAGGATTAACAGCAGATGTTAGCTCAGGGCTAATCTTCCTCAAAAAAAAATTTTTTTTTAATGTGTGCCTTTTTATAGATTTACACTTCCACAGAGCCAGATATTTACCAGCTAAATTTACATTACCAAATATTGTGGCATTAAGTGTTGGATAAGAATTAAAGATGCTCTAATGTAAGTTAGAAATTCATTCCACACATTAGAGCAAACAATAAAGAAGATCAAATAAATGAAGACAATGAAATATTTAATTTTCAGCAAGATGGTCGACTTACTATATTCATATTTATGCTACTTAATATGTTCCTGATCATTCACTTATAAATTCAGAAAATTAAATAGTGTTTTAAACACAGTTGAGCTTGATATATAATGAAATTGTGTTTGAAAATTTTAAAGCAAATAATCATTTTATAATGCAAAGGTCATCCCATGATTTATTATTGGATGAACCTAGATTTTAATACACGTAGCTTGTTTATAAAAAGACAAAAAAAAAAACAGGAAAATTTGCCTCAGACATTTTTTAAAAGGTCAATCTAAAGCCGATCACTGTTAGATAAGAATAATTTTTAGGAAAAAATGCCATAGGTTTTACTGGTTGTCTTATAGTATGCGGTACCATTTATAAATTAATATAAATATAAATTATATCAATACATGTTGGTCAGATGGCCAAAATCAACTTAAGGTGCCATCCTCAGGCCTTGGAGTAGCAAGATGCCTCACAACAACTCCAACATCCACATGCTTCCTTGATCTCAAAGTTCAAGTTACTTTCAAAAGTTCTCTCAAAAGAACAGGTATTATTTCCCCCCCAGGGTTCATTTAAGACTGTACTGCTCTAAGGCAGAGGCTTGTTGCCAAGCTGTTTGCAATCAGAAACTGCCTGCCTGCTCTAACCTAATAACTCCATGACTTTCCTATTGGTGGTCCATGCTAATCTCAGAGCAATAATCTTGCATTTCCCACACAGCTTTGAATACTCAGAGAACCTTCTTTTAAATCTCTGCTAAAATGTTGCTAAACCAACAAGTTTGCTTGATGCTGTATCTCTTCTCTCCGAAAAACTCTTAACTCCATTCAAGGTGTGTATCAATGTTCAAGTAATGCACATACAGTATACTCAATGGCTATTCCCAAAGACAAATAGACTTATTCTTCCAGCTCATTCTTCTCTGTATTTTGGCTTTCTAGGACACTTTCCTCTCTACTGTCCCTCAGCCAGCCACCAGTTTGACAGTTCAGCCTCAGTATTCATAAATCATAACTGTGAACATGATTATTTTTTCTTTCCTTCTCCTCCTCTTGTTCATTCTTTCTTCTCCTCCTCTTTTTTTCTCCTCCTTTTCTTCTTTTCTTTCTTCTTTCTCTTCATTTCCCTCTCCATTCCTTCTCCCTCCTCCTCTTTCTTCCTCATCTTTTCAGAAGTTGCCCTAATATTATTATTCTTAATCATACTTATCACCCATGACATCCATGTTGCTAATTCTCAATCCTCATCACACATGACATAGCAGAAGTATTTGACAGTGTTTATCATGAACTTCTTCTCAAGGACACATTCTTTTTGGCTTCCAGGACACTGCATTCTCCTTGGTCTCCTACCTCAGCTGTTCCTCCTTCTAGGTGTCCTTTGTTTATTCATCTTTACTTTCCTAACTCAAAATCTGAAGTGCTCATGGCTTAACCTTTATCTTCTGTTTTTGTTTTTTATCTACACTGATTCTCATCCAGTCTCATGGCTTTAAATACTATTCACCTTATACATTCAAATCCAAAATTCCATTAATTTTGATACACACCATAATTTTTAAGTACCTCTCAGGGAAAAAACTGCTGCCAATTAATCTATAACATGCTACAGATTATAGGATGCATTCTAATTTCAAACCTGTTAAGGTGTGAAAAATGTGCATTTTGAATTTCATAAAACATAATATATACTTATGACCCCAAATTTATATTCCCATCATGTACTACTTTTCTTCTCTCCAGTTATTATATGCAACTCCCTACTCAATATCTCCTCTTGCCTATCTCATGGGCAAATATAATGTCCAAATTCTTCCTTCAATCTCCTAATCTCACTGCTTCTCCATTGCAGTAAATGACAAACGCATTCTTTAAACTGCCCCATTCACAAACTTTGGAGTCTTTCTTGACTCCTCTCTTCTTACCCACACCCATACCCACTTTGTCAAAATGCCTATAAGACCAATTCTCTTATGAATATTGATTCAAAAGTCCTCATCAAAATACTAGCAAACCAAATTAAGCAGCACATCAAAAGGATTATACACTATGACCAAGTGAGATTTATTCCTGGAATATAAGAATGGTTCAACATATGAAAATCAATCAATGAATCAAAGACCTAAATGTAAGAGCTAAAACTATAAAACTCTTAGAAGAAAACAGGGGAAAAATCTTCATGACATTGGGTTTCAATGATTTCTTGCATGTGACATCAGAAGCACAAGAAACAAAAGTAAAAATAGATAAATTTGACTTCAACTTTAAAAACTTTTGTGCTCAAAAGGACACTATCAAGAGAGTGAAAATACAATCAACCCTCAGAATGAGAGAAAACATTTGCAATTCGTAT
Organism: Equus asinus; assembly: GCF_041296235.1. Taxonomy (NCBI): domain Eukaryota; kingdom Metazoa; phylum Chordata; class Mammalia; order Perissodactyla; family Equidae; genus Equus; species Equus asinus. Next base: position 39,849,988 of record NC_091799.1, read on the forward strand.
ATTTGATAAAAAATTAACACCCAAAATATGTAAAGAACTCCTAAAACTCAGCAACAAGAAACAAACAACTCAATTTAAAAATAGGAAAATGACTTGAATAAACACCTATCCAAAGAAGATATACAATGTCAATAACCACATGAAAAGATGTTCAACATCTCTAGTCATTAGGGAAATGAAAATCAAAACCATAGGGAGATGTCACTTCAAACCCATTATGGTAGCTATTATAAAACAAATGGAAAATAATAAGTGTTGGCAAGGATGTAGAGAAACAAGAACACATGCACTGCTGGTAGGAATTCAAAATGATGCAGCGCCTTGGAAACAGTTTGGCAGTTCCTCAAGAAGTGAAACATAGAATTACCGTATGATCCAGAAATTCCACTTCTGGGTATATACACAAAAGAATTGAAATGAGCGATTCAAACAGATACTTGTATAGCAATGTTCACAGTAGCATTATTTACAATAGCCAAAAGGTGGAAACAACCCAAACATCCATCAACAAATGAATGGATAATCAAAATGTAGTATACACATATGTTGGAATATTATTCAGCCATAAAAATAAATTCTGATATGTGCTATACCACGAATGAACCATGAAAATACTAGGCTAAAATAAACCAGACACAAAGGACAAATATTGTATGGTTCCACTTATACGCAGTACCTAGAATAGTCAAATTCATAGAAATAGGTAGCTGAGTAGAGGTTACAAGGGGCTTGTCAAGGAGGATGGGAGTTATTGTTTAATGGTTACAGAACTTCTGTTTGATGATGAAAAAATTCTGGACATGGAGAGTAGTGATGATTGCACAACATTGAAAATGTATGTAATGGTAAGGGATTGTACGCTTAAAAATAGTTAAAATGGTAAATTTTATGTTATGTATATTTTACCACAAAAAACCTGTCCCTCGAAAGCTACATTATGAATTCCAATTTTGAAAATAGATCTAAAAACACCACTTTTCCCTGTCTCATCATTTACCACCTTACTCCAAGCCACTATCATCTTTAATCTAGATTTTTGCAATTACCCCTAACTGCTCTTTCTATTTCTATCATTGGCCACTTCATTCTATCCTACACATAATACCTGGAGCCAGCCTTTTAAAATATAAGACAGATCATGTTACTCTTCCACTAGAAATCCTCCAATGACTGTCTATTTCACACAGAGTAACCCTCAAAGTCCTTTAAATAGTTTTTAAAGACTTATATGATCTGATTTCCTCATTAACTTTTTGATCTCAAGTCTCACTCACCCGGGTCATACCAAAGTAAGAGTGATTGAAGTGGTCTGCCCTGGGAGAAAGGAAAGTTTTATCACTGACATTATGTACAATCACCAGGTACATGGTGACAATTAAAAGCAAAATTACTTTTAGTCAGCTTTAATATAATTTATAAATTTTCTACAGAATCTACACACCTTTTTGCCTCCTCTGGGATTGGGCGTCTGCAATGGACTCCTTAGTATACCATTGACTCCTACCACTCTTCCTTACTTCACTCCACTCTCTCCACTTTGATTTATTAACCTGCTGATTAAATTCACTAAGCAAATATATGATTCAAGGCCTTTGAACTTTCTGTTCTCTCAGGCTGGAACACCAGGTATCCACCTGAGTGGCTGGCTCCCTCATCTACATCAGTCGTTAACTCATAAGACACTTTCTCTGTGTGGTCTCTGACTACTCTGTTGCAAAGTATAATTATGCTGTCTCAACCACACTCCACATTCTTTCCATCCTCATTTCTTAGCACTTTATACTATCTAACATCACTTCTCACTTATTTATTGTGTTTACTTCTTGTCTCTTCTTTATTTATTTCTGAATAAATGCTTCCTGAGTGCAAGGATTTTTCACCTGGTGGTTCATGTTGTAAACCCAGCAAAGAGAGCACTGTCTGGGTCACACTGGACGTTTAATAAATTCTTGTTCAATGAATGAATGAAATAACTCATGAGTGCTTAACTATATACTCAATAGATCCAAATGCCACTATCTGCCTTGCCAGAACACAAATGAAAATTTTTATTATCATTAGTAATTTAAATAAAACAAAGTTAAAGGATAAGCCTCCAGTTTATCAATTAGCAAATTGAGAAACATAACATTGCAAATGAGTTAGTAAAAGAAAGAGGAACAGGTCTCTTTATACTATTTGTGACAATAATAAATGATATATATATAATTTTTTTTGGTGAGGAAGACTGGCCCTGAGCTAACATCTGTACCAATCTTCCTCTATTTTGTATGTGGGATGCCACCACAGTATGGTTTGAGGAGCAGTGTGTATGCCTGTGCCCAGGGTCCGAGCCCGTTAACTCTGGGCTGCCGAAGCAGAGTTCATGAACTTAACTACTACACAACTGGGCCAGCCACATAAATGGTATGTTTTTTTAGGACAAGTTGAATAAATGTAAAAACAGTTTTAAGATGGCGAAAATACTGACTCACATTCATTAATAGTCTTTTTAAAATTTAAAGAAAATACCCATGAATACTATAAATATTTATTTTTAATATATTCATATATATATACACACACACACACACATATATGTGTGAACCTATGAGCCCGTGAAGATATTTCCTTTCCAAAAGGCCCTTCAGAAGTACTCTGTTCATCTTTTAGTACAATTCTGTGCACTAATTAGGAAGGCCACCATTAGATCCTATGAAAAATAGATGTTGCATTCGAGAGTAATTTGATTACCTACAAAGGACTCAATGGCTGGCTAAATTAGACCTCTGAGGAACTATTTGGTTCAGCTGCAAAATGGGAAACAGTGAATGATGACATCAAGTGAAAGTTGGACATTTGCAATATTGCAGTATATCATCTGCTTGGTGAAATAACATACCACATACCAAGACCTGATTTAGACATGTCTTCGAATCTCTTAAACTGTTTGAGAGGTGTATATCATGTTGGCATGTTTCCCCACATTATCAGTCTATACAAAGTTTTTGGTCACTTCGTAGTACTTTCTAAGAGCACTGGGAAATTAATGAAATGTTTTTAAGCAAGGAGTAAACTACCAAAATTATTTATTTATAGATTCAAGTCAGACATATGAATGAGCTTTGGGACTAGAAAACTTATGTGAAGGGGCCGGTGTCACAGTGGTTAAGTTCACATGTTCTGCTTCGTCAGAGCTGAGGTTCGCCAGTTCGGATCCCGGGTGCAGACATGGCACCACTTGTCAAGCCATGCTTTGGCAGGTGTCCCACATATAAAGTAGAGGAAGATGGGCACAGATGTTACCTGAGGGCCAGTCTTTCTCAACAAAACAAAAAGGAGGATTGGCAGCAGATGTTAGCTCAGGGCTAATCTTCCTCAGGAAAAAAAGAGAGAAAACCTACGTGAAAATGAAAATCACTGTTCTAGAAATAAAAGCAAAAAATTTAGTGTCAACCAGGCAAGTATTAAGTAAAATAGGTATCAAATATGTATTAATTCCAGAAATTACAGAAAGCTCTCCTTCCAATTAAATACCCTCTGCTTAACAGATAATTGACAACAGTAGAGGTCTCTGATGTATGAAATCATCTGCACATACTAAATCTGAGCCCAAATCAATAAAGCATCATGTAGGAGAAGAGGAATACTCTACAAATTAGCACAGTAGCACTCTGACTCATATTATGTCTATAACTATCACAGAGTAACATTAATTTCATAATTATAAATGATGCCCACATGGCATCATAAAGGTCAAGGAAGGAGATCAGCCCCATTCAGTCTTCAAAATATATAGGGTGGAAGTCCATGATTAAGGCACCAAGCATGGTCAAGTGAGAGCCCTCTTCCAGGTTGCTGACTTCTCATTGTATCCTCAAATGGCAGAAGGGATAAGCTACCTCTCTGGGGTCTCTTTTATCAGGGCATTAATCCCAATTCTTGGGGTCTGCCCTCATGACCTAATCACCTCCCAAAGCCTCCACTTTCTAATACTATCATCTTTGTGGGTTAGGATTTCAATACAAGAATTGGGGGTAAACACATTCAGACCATTTCTTTTTACAAAGCACTTTTCTCTTGCCCTATAACAGATAATGTCATCAACAAGCCATTTAGAGAAGGCTCATCCTCTTTTTCCCTTGAAGAAATGGAGGCTTGGAAATGCATTTCAAAAATAGCTCCCAGATATTTAAAGGTCTTTTATTATTATTATTATTTTAAATTATTATGATGATTATTACATTTCATAATCTATCTCTCCCTCTACAATGACTACATTATTTATTCCATCATTTACATAATACACAACCTTTTAAATTGTTTAACATTATTTCTAGCCTAAAACATCATCTTGCTAGGAAATCTCTGGTATTCAAATTCCTATTAAACTATTTGAAAATAAGAAAACAATTAAAATTGATAACTCCAAAAGGGAAGTCTTAAAACCAATAAAATGCCTGAACATGAGTGGTATTTTCAGTAACCACAAGTAATTGAAGTCAGATTTCTTCTCAGTGATGAACACAGGTTTTACCACCTTAAAAGAACAAGTTTGCTAGATTGAAAGAAAAAATGGTGCTGCTTCATCTTTCTGCCTCTACTTGATATCTGGTTCAGGAGCTTAGACTCTGTATTAAAGAGATACCTGGGCAATCAGCCATCAACTTCACCTCTACCAAGTTGTGGAAATTAATAAAAGAAACTTTAACTAAACTGGAATGGGGAAGTCCTGTAGGGGCAGCTCTCACTCCCTATCATATGTTGTCAATTACACCAAACAGGAGGAGTGTGGTAAGCTTGCATCTTGGACAGACAGTAAAACTACTTTAGTACTGAAGGAAGATTTCTCTCTCCACCTGTCAACAGCTCAGCCAATGAGAAGCTGTTGCTGCCTTGACCTGTTACTTTCCCCTAATGGACTTTCATTTACAATCGCCCCTCCCTACTCTCCCTTTTTCTCTATAAAAGTAATTCCCCTCCTTTGTTTTCTGGATTTGCCTACCGTTTGCCATAGCATGAAAATCCTGAATTGCAATTCTTTTGGCAACTCCTGAATAAACTCATTTCGAGGATAAAATAAAAGGTGAATTTGCTTTTCAAGTTGACAGATTCCTCTGGTGGCTATAGCTTTGTCTCTCCACTCCAACAAGTACCTCTCTTTCTACATGAATTTACTGCCTGAAGTTCTTAGGAAACAACTGCATAGAGAGTGAAGGAAAGGACCAAAGGATCCTAAGTTGCCCATGCACAATGACATGTAGTTCTAACCAAGTATATCATTCAGGTAAGGTCGAAATTGGGAACATGCCTGTAGCCTCGCATGCAGCTTAAAAATTTTCAAGTGTCAGTCACACTTCTATAAAGAATATTTATTTGTTTTAATAATTATCTTTAGATCATGCTTACTTTCCAGTTCCAAGGTTCCCAGCAAAGAAAAACTTTTAATAACTCCATTACATTCCCTTCCCTCAGTGCAGAGTCAAGTATCGTTAATCACGTATCTACTGCTTCCTAGTACCTGACAAGTATAAAAATTGTTTCTACTTTGAAAATGATATGTCCCACACTCCAGCATGCTGTTTGGCACTTATGTAGTAGGGGTGAAAAGTGCGACCATTTAAAGCTGGCAAATTTGATTAGTGGAGTGAAGGTAAGAAAGGCAAACCATGAGGCATGGGTTGGGTGTGTGCTGGAGCCAAGGAAACACAGTCACAATTCTCAGCTAGATAAATGAGAGATTCAGTTTCCTCATAAGAAAGATAAAGAAGAACTGAAAAAGAGAGAAAAGAGGAGCATGAAACAGTCCAGTAAGTTTCAGACTACAGAAGTTTAAGTAGGTATTAAAAGTCCTCAGTGGCCAAAGGCTCTTCGTGAAGCGGAGTTGCTAATAGTCAATTCGAAGTTATTTATATTGGTGTGACACCACATTCACCTTCCTATCTTTTCCCAAATCTTCAATGGCATCTAATAAACAAAGAACTCCATTTCTTGGGTGAAAGTTGTATGTGTGTGTGTGTGTATTGGTTTTGTTTTGTTTTGCTTTATTTTTCCTCAAAAGCAAGGGGTTGGCTCATTTTCAAGTCTGGGTTGACAGTATGCAGGTCAGATATTGCACATATAGAACGGCAAGACAGTATATCAACCAAGGAAGTAAAAGTTTGAACCATGAGAATATGAATCCTTTTTACCATCCTCTAAGTCACTTCAAAATACTTGAGGATGGTTCTGAAATTCCAGAGTCTGAAACTTTCCATTTAAGTCAATCATATTTAGATCTCAAGTGGGCAGAAGGATATGGGGCTTAGGTAGCCCATGAGTTACAACGAATCAATTGATAAATATTTATAGCATTGAAGAGACTGGTGAAATCATGTAGCCCATTCCCTCATTTTGCATATAGCAGGGAGAATCAAAAGGAGGTGAAGTCATGTGATTAAATACATCAGTGAGACGATGACAATATCAAAAATATAACCCAGGATCTCTGTTTTATAGCATTCGACAAGACTAGAGCTCTTTGTAACATTCCATGATTCAAATTGCTCTAGTTTAATACGGTACACTTTTGCTTTAGATAAGGAACATTCTTCAGATTTCCTATCTGAATGCATTTGAATGTATAAATTGATTTGAATGTAAGGTTACATTTTAAACAATCATGTGCTGAGAGTCCAGTGTACTTTCTACTCATTTATCCTGATTTTTATGATGCATGCTTAATTAGCATATGAACTTAGATAGAAATATTCTTCCCTGGGTCTCTTAATATGAGTAGATATTTTTGACCTGTATTGTTAAATAAAATATATAAAACCAAAATAGCTTTTCTGAACTACTCCTTCCTAAGTTTTAACTTAATGCCTTCCTTAGGCAAGAGAATTATAAGTAGCTGAAAAAGAAAACTACGGTATAAGTTCCATTATGGGAAATGCTGAAATATAGATAGGACTATGCTTGATTCTTTCAGAATTATTCATTTTATATTGTCTGCTTCCATGCTTTTTCCAATACTAGAATCAGGGATACTAAGAATAGCAGTTACAGCGTTTTCTATGAGTAACAATGGATCAGGTTTCTATAAATAATACATTTCAAATTAACTAGCTGCAACATCCTTGACATACAAAATCCTTCCTGGTTATGAGTTCCACAGATACAAAATATGTACAAAATGTAATCACCACCATGCATTACTACTACAGACCTGTATTCTCTCCCTGTTGATTGCTACCCAGCTTACACTAGGAAAGTGTTCAGTTATGGAGTTTGCACCGTGTTCTTATTTATGTTTCCTATCTTCATAAATATTACAGAATATTAAGAATCGCTCTCTGCAGAAAAATATATGGTATCTGTTTCTGAAATTATTATACAACCCATTGAACATTTTTGATACGCTGAAAAACGTAAAATAAGTGTAGTAGATATAACTGTGTCTATATCTCAAATTTAAAATAACAAATTTGGGGACATATAAATGATAAATATTTTGGATATATTTATTAGAAGCTAATTTCTCAGAGGCGCCCATATGCTTAACTATCCCTTAACTGTTTCTTTCCTAAGACCTCCAACCATTTTCTTTATATTTCCTATTTTAAGATTATAAATTATTTGTCATTCTGACTAATCTGAGTTGCACATTTCTTCTGTAAAGTAATAATTTAAAACTAAATTCTCACAATACTTAAGGGTTTTAAAGTGTCTTGACGAGCAATATCTAATTTGATTATCATTACCATGTATGTAGGTGTGGTGTTGTGATTCTTAATAGTATTATATTTGGTCTTCCTCCCTGTTTTTGGCACAGAGCTCCTAAAATCCTTGGAATTTTCTAAGTGAGGAGAGTGAAAAAGATGTCTTTTGTTATGTTAAAGAGGTGACTTCTGAACCTCAAGATGGGGACTGGTTAGGAGAATAGCATGTGATTAGAGGGTTAGAACTTTTAGTCCCACCCCCTGATCTCTGGGAAGAGAAGAGGAGCAGCAGAGTAAATCAACTGCCAATGGCCAATGTTTTAATCAATCGTGCCTGTGTAATAAAGCCTCCATAAAAAACAAAAATGACTGGGTTCAGAGAGCTTCCAAGTTGGTGAATATGTGGGGATTTGGGGAGAGTGGCACACTCAGAGAGAGCATGGCAGCTCTGCGCCCTTTCCCCATACCTTGCCTTATGCATCTCTTCCATTTGGCTTTTCCTGAGTTATATCCTTTTATAATCAACTGGTGGTCTACTAAGTAATATGTTTCTCTGAGTTCTGTGAGCCCCTCTAGCAAATTAATTGGACTCAAGGAGGGGCTTGTAGAACTGATTTATAGCCAGTCTGTCAGAAGTACACGTGACAACCTGGACTTGCAACTGGCATGTGAAATCCAAGGAGGGGGTCATGGGAACCTCCAATCTGTAGATAGTCAGTCAGAAACGCTGGTAATAACCTGGGCTTGCGACTGGTGTCTGAAGTTGGAGGGGAGCACTCTTGTAGAACAGACTCCTCAACCCACGGAATCTGAATCTATCGCTGGATAGATAGTGCTGGAATTGAGTTGAATTGTAGGACATCCAGCTGGTGTCCAGAGAATTGCTTGTTAGCGTGGGGAAACCTCCCTTATCCCCAACACACACATTGGAATTGGGTCCAGGAACACAAAAGAGCAGGACATTCTATTTCATAAATGAGGAAACAGTTTTCTGAGTTTGTCAGTGAAATATTCATGGCCATAAAGTCCTGTTTTTGCTCTTCCATAGAAAGACAGAGATAAATTTCTGTGACTCTGAATCATCAATTCCCAACCAGTTTGTCTGGCTTCCCCAGGTTCCTAAAAGAAACATGTGGAAGAGAGTCTTGAGGCAAAGGTCATTTTATTTCTATAGGGTTTTGGGATCTCATAACCTTGGTATACGGGTCTGAACCACATGGGAGCACATGATTCATTTTAAGATTCATCTTGACAAAAGCAGACTAAATATTACATCCCTCTCCTCTGAGGCCATAGTAGAGTTTAAGGGCAGTATTCTGAAGGCAGATGGTCTATGTTCAAGTCTCATCTCACACACTTCCTGGCTTTATGCCCTTGAGCCTATTACTAACTTCTCTAAATCTCGGTTTGCTATATGTAAACATTTGAGGTGAACGTTTAAGAAAATAAGGCCAAAGGGGTCGGCCCGGTGGTACAGCTGTTAAGTTTGCACGTTCCACTTCAGTGGCATGGAGTTCGCTGGTTCAGACCCCTGGTGTGGACCTAGCACCACTTGGCAAGCCATGCTGTGGCAGGCATCCAACATACAAAGTAGAGGAAGATGGGTACAGATGTTAGCTCAGGGCCAATCTTCCTCAAAAAAAAAAAAAAAAGAAAAGAAAGAAAAGGCAGCCAGAGAAGTGTCTACCATAGTGCAAGGCACAAAATAAGCACTCAGTAACAATACTCATAATTTTCATTTTCATAAACTCATTAGCTCTTAGTATTTGGATGGTACCATAGAAGTATAAAAAGAAAAACATGAAAAAAAAGCCAAAGTCTTCTTAAGACTTGAGTACAGATGAAATAACATGCCATTCTCCAGCCATTTTTACCATCTACTTTCAAGCAAGAAACAGCCCAAAACAATCCTAACACACCACATGGTGGAGAGCTCTTTGACCTCACATGGTAGAGCCCACTTGCTCAAATATGTTTCATGGGCTTGACTCAAAATCACCTGGAATTCTTATTATAAATATTAAGCAGCAAGGATAATGTTACCAAGACCACAAATGCAAAAATTTGGATTAGACATAGAAAACTTCAGATTTTCTATCAGAATGAATTTGAATGTATAAATGGAATATATATATATATTTGAAACTTATTTATACCTTAAGGCTCAATTCCAAACTTGGACAAACTGACAATACACACACACACACACACACATTCTCTCTCCCCCTCGCTCTCTTACACACATATGTTTAAATAAATGTAACCACTTTAATGAGATTAATCTCAATTATATCAGTTACACTATGGATGGCTTAGTTATTTAAGATATGAATCTAAATTACTTCCCCTCTCCAGCCCACTTCTGTTCAGAATGATTCCATATTCCAATAATAAACTACCATTGGGAAAGGACTGTCTGGTCCTCGTTTATATTATTCTACCAGGCTGGCATCAGATGAAATGCATCTCATCATTTTGGGCCATGATACTCTCATATTTAAAAAACTTTAGTGACTCCCAATTTTCTACATGATTAAACCTAAGCTCCTTAGTGAGATGCACAAAGCCCAGCATTGACCTGCTTTCTTCTACCTCATTTTGTACATCTCCCTGCTTCAATTTCTAGGCTCCAGAAACACTGAATTGTTCTAAGCTGAAAGCATACACTTTTATTGAATTTGTATCTTAGCTGATTTTTCTCTTTCTACTTGGAATACTTTTCTCTTACCTCTTTAGTCGGCTCATTCTTATTCATTTTTAAGATTCAGTTCAGAAGTCACACTTAAGAAATTTTCCCTGACTGCCCACCTGAGTGCACACGTGCAAAGGCATACCCTTATTGAGATGAGTGTTCTTCTTCTAGGGCTCCATAATATTCTGGCACTGAACCTTCACCATGTTTTTTAATTGTCTATTTATCCTCTCCTTCTTGCTAGGCCAGCTTCATAGGCATATGATTGATGTAGTTTCATAGTGCCTAACTCTCAGAAGAGCTCCACATTTGGGTTTCAATGATATACAGTCAATGTCTTGAAATTTTTAAAAATTTTATCTTGAGTTTGTGTTCTATAAGCAAAGTCTGATAGGACAATGGAGGGTGAGTGTGTGTGATAGGAAGGAGCCTTAGAGCCTTGGCTCATAGGTGTCTGGCTTCCTATAGCCTCACACCTCTCTGGACTGGGTGCTCAACTGCCCACTCCTCTGCCACCTGGTGCCCTGGGCCCCAATCCATCTCCCTCTCCCCCTCATTGCTCAGTGACCAGCGCAACTCTGTGCTCCAGTCAGGGATGTGCATGGACACAAGGAGAGTCTGGGTCAGGTTTATGCTCTGGGACGTCTCAGTGCAGGGTATAGTGCCCATCTCCACCTCTAGCTGGTACATGACTGTGCATTCAGAGGGCAACTCGCCCATCTCGAGTTCAGGAATCAAATGCTGCCTGATTCAAGATTGCAACCTCCTGAGTGTAGGCTATCTGCTGGGGATTAGGTCATTAAGCCAGTGGAAACAGAGAATAATCATTCTGAAGGCCACATTAAATAGCAAATTAAAAAAAAAGAATCACAGGTCAAGAAAGATACTGCAAAAAATGAAAATATTTTGTATTTTATCACATTTAATGATTCTTCTTTCCCGTTTTTCAAACAGGGCTCCCAGCATTTTTGTTCTGCCCTGAATCCTGCAAGTTATATATTCATCCCTGCCTGCCTGAGACTATGAGCAACTTAAGTTTGGTACTATTTTATTCACCCTGTAACTGCGACACATAGTGTTGTACCTACTACATAGTGAGAACGCAATGTGTACTTCTTAAATGAATGAATAAGTAAATAAATGGATAACTATTGCACAATACATTTCACCACCTTCCATTGGAAGTTGTGCTTTAATAGTAAGCTCTGTGATAAAGGGATATTTACAGAAAACTTTTGACTTGTTCATCACAACACACAATAAATAGCATATAAAAGCTGTAAAAAACTGGAGCAACATTTTCCAAACACTAATAAAATTGACTTCATGCCCTGCTTCTTTTCAAAGGATAGGATTGAAACATTTTTGCAAAACAATTTTATTGTCTGCCATATTTTAGGGAAAAAAAGCTCTAAGTGTCTTCTCTTTGATTTGGTAGTGTTTATTAAAGAAGTGATTTTCATCTGTTTTTATCAGTAAAAGGTTTGGAAATTACACTAAGCAGCAGCACACCAAGCACTTGAGAGGAAAATGCATTCAGAGAAGACATAGGTATCTATACCTACAAATGGACAGTAGTGATTAAATAAATCAGGAGATGAACTACTCTATATGTTATAGTACCTAAGCCATTTGGCAATTTACCATGCTTATGATGTCTATTTTATCATTATGTATGTTGATTTCAGCCCTGTAGAAAGGGAAAGAAAAAGCTTGAGGGTAGAGTGCTTTTGTAAATAAAGATATGTGCTATATGGCTAGATAAAATTACGTGAATGTTAACGTGGTTCATTCAATTTTCTACTACTAGTTGCCTGTGATACAGTATAGAAAGATATCACAGCCTGGTCTCACATGGAAAAACTCAAGAGTATTACAAATGCAGATATTTGGATAAAATTCTTTGAATGTAAAGAGACCTCTATTAAAGATAGTAATCTTTATGCAGTTTGTCAACCAGTTTTTAAAAACATTTTTATAAACTAGAAAGTGAATGAGGCACTTGAGATACAACAGTGAGCAGAGCAGATATAGTCTCTGCCCTCATAGAACTGACAGCCCACTGGAGATGAAAGGCATTAAGCAATTGGTCAGAAATAGTTTTAGTAAACAGCTATATGTGTAATATGGCATTTATTTATCCTAAAATGGAGAGAGGTACCAAGGAAGGTTTTCCTGAGGAAATTATGTTTAACTTGAGGCCTGAAGGATAAGGATGAACTAGGTAGGCTAAAGGAGAAGATGAAGCAGCATTTCCACCTTTGCTATTTTTGCTAAAAAATAAAAAATCTAACTTTCTATTGCTTACATATTTTGAAAAAGGTACTAGATGAATTTTAAAAAGCAGAATCACTAATTTGGAGTGTGTGCTAGCTTAAGGAAATTATCCAACTGCATTTGTACTTACCTATAAAGAGAGATTTTGCTTAGCAAATTAATAGGGAAAAAGTCACCTGTAATGGGACTTTATACTATTTAAAAGAGTGGTTTAGTAAATGGAACACAAATACTAAAAAAAAAAAAAAAAAAAATAAGCGACATTTTAGTATTGAAGACTGGCCTTCTTAAAACTTACTCCAAATTAGTGAGCTATCACATTTAAAAGGTGATTGCTCTGTTTGCAAGTAGATCAGCTGAGAATTCTTCCAAACTACATACCAGCTGTCCCATGTGAGACAAATAATTTAATCTCTTTGAACTGCTGTCTCTTCCTCTACACTGTGGAAAAATATTGCCCCAGGACACATGTGAGAGTTGACTAACTAAATACGAACAGAATATTAAAGGTCCTATTCTAAACTACGTAGTAGGTAATCAAATATATTTTACTTTCTTTCTTTATCCAATCATTTATTCTTTTGTTCTTCCACTAAACAGTTCTGGAGTATCTACTGTTTGAACAGCATAGAATATAGTGCAGAGGAAAGATTTTAGAGCCAAACATACTGAGTTTTAGAGTAGCAACTGTACCTCTTAGTAGTTGTGTTCTTGAGCAAAATTACCTAAGTTCTCTGATCTTCAGTTTCTTAACATATGAAATAGAAATAATAGGGGCCGACCCCGTGGCCGAGTGGTTAAGTTCATGTGCTCTGCTTCGGTGGCCCAGGGTTTCACTGGTTCAGATCCTGGGCACAGACCTAGCGCTGCTTGTCAAGCCATGCTGAGGTAATGTTCCACATGGCAGAGCTAGAAGGACCTGCAACTAGGATATACAACCATGTACTGGGGGGCTTTGGGAAGAAGAAGAAGAAAAAAAAAAGACTGGCAAGAGATGTTAGCTCAGGGTAAATCTTAAAAAAAAAAGAAAGAATAACTATCTTTTAGAAACATTGCAAAACAAATGACATTATATCCTAAAGTGTCCAGCAAGTGAAAAATAGTATACAATTAATGTTTGTTTTCTCTTCTTTCCATTATTATTTATTAGACACTGTGATAGGTGCAATGGAGAAGAAAAGATGAATCGATTAAAATCTCTTCATGAAGCTGATGTTCTTACAAGGGGAAATGACATATACAAATAATTTCAATATATCCTAATATACGTATTCTGTACTAAGGAAAACATAAGAAAGGTGAAAATAAAGTATTATAAACATTCAAAAGATGGGAGAACTAAAATTAAGGAATAAGTGAAACTAATATTGTCTTCCAGAGATATATATATAAATATTTCCTCAATGTTTCTGTTTATCTTCTCATTTGTATCAATGTTTATCCCATATTATCTTTTGAACAAAATGAAGTTATGCTTCATGAAACTATGCTTGAATCAAAATAGAGCTGTTAATCTAATATGATAAATGATGTTTTGCTGAAGACAAATTGAATTTAGAATTTAATTGTAGAAACATGTATTTGCATATTTTACACTTCACTTGTCAACTATTTTTTGATGTTATTGTCAAATAAAAGAGATCTTTATTTCAATTTTACCAAAAGGTATTAATTTTTTCCATTATTAAAAATGAACTCTAGGAGCCAGCCCAGTGGTGCAGTGTTTAAGTTCGCACTTTCCTCTTCGGCAGCCTGGGGTTCGCCAGATGGGATCCCAGGGGCAGACCTATGCACTGCTTATCAAGCCATGCTGTGGCAGGCAGCTTACATATAAAATAGAGGAAGATGGGCACAGATGTTAGCTCAGGGCCAGTCTTCCTCAGCAAAAAGAGGAGGATTGGCAGCAGATGTTAGCTCAGGGCTAATCTTCCTCAAAAAAAAGAAAAAGGATGAACTCCAATTTCCACTTCCAGCTATGATGTAATAAAATATTATTTTATTTTAGAAGGTCAATTCAGTTTACGGTAAAAACTGAAAAGTGGTGGAGAAACTAAAAAGTCACATTTTTAAAGGCCCAAGAGAACTGTGAAAGCAACAAGGAGTAGAGGGACTAAAATCTCACAGTGGACAGCAGACCTTAGAAATGAACTTATGATTTCCAATCTCTTTTTTCTTGGGAGAAATTTACTCACTCTAGTTGCAAACTGTGGATTTGGCTTACCTCTCCTCGAGAACAGAGAAACCAGAAAAGTTTCTGATGGGTAGTTTTTGATGGGCAGGAAATAAAGAAATAAGTTCAACACTTGAAGGGCCTAGGCAACTTATTCCTCAATAAGTGTTTTTATGAATCCTGGGGCTGAATGAATGGGAGCCTAGAGAGCTAAAAAGAAACACTTTAAAGAAAGAGTGGGGGCTAGCCCGGTGGTGCAGTGATTAAGTTCGCATGTTCCACTTCAGCAGCATGGGGTTTGCCGGTTCGGATCCTGGGTGGGGACCTACGCACCACTTATCAAGCCATGCTGTGGCAGGCATCCCACATATAAAGTAGAGGAGGATGGGTGCAGATGTTAGCTCAGGGCCAATCTTCCTCAGCTAAAAGAGGAGGATTGGCAGCAGATGTTAGATCAGGGCTAATCTTCCTCAAAAAAAATATTTATAAAGAAAGAGTGAAATCTCCACAGCCTTGTGTTGCATCTACTAACGAAAGCAGGCCTAATAACAGAAAAGCCAAGAGAAGAAAGTAGAAAGAGAGTGGTAAATTGGTTTTATTGATCTGAAACTGTTTCTCATCAGGCGGACACACAATGATCTTGGCCTGCCAACACACTGAAATTCCCTGGGATGTAGTTTACAAAGCTCCACCTTCTTTTTCTTTTCTCTTGTCTTCTTCTTCCCAAAGCCCCATGGTACATAGTTGTATATTCTAGTTGTAAGTGCCTCTGGTTGTACTATGTGGGACACCGCCTCAGCGTGGCTTGATGAGCAAGGCCCTGTCTGCACCCAGGATCCGAACCAGCAAAACCCCCAGCAGGCGGAGCAAAGTGTGTGCACTTAACCACTCCACAGAGGGCCAGCTGCAAAGCTTCAGCTTTTAAACATGGATATAATGAGAGACTTTCTCAAATTATTTGCAGCAGTCTGGATAAAATACTTATTTCGCATTTTTCAAATCAGTAACATATAACTTCATTAATGAAAGAATTAAGACTAACTTGATAAGACTTATTCCTACAACATGCTCTAACATGTTCTCTTCTAGTGGTTCACAAACTTTCCTTTTATAAACATCCTTTATGATTATGCCCCAAACTAATTCCATGTTTAACCGTCCAGAGATTATAAAAATCTTCCTGTTTTTTTCCAAAAGTAAAATGTATTGGATTCTTTTATATACTCTCTTACTTTACTGAAGACTTCTATTACCCTCCCCATGTTCTTTCTATAGTTTTCTTTGTCTGAATTCAGTGTCAGAAAATATGTATCAACATGCAAAAATAATAATTCCTGCATCTGTATAGTCCTTAAATTTCTAAAGCATTTCCACATGACATGTGTTTAAACAAATTATATGAAGTTCATTCCTGTCAGAATAATCCCATAAAAAAATTTTCTAAAAAATAAAGATACACAGAGCACTTAATTATTAATATATTTTCTCTAGTTAATCCCAGACCTTGAAATTGGTGAAGATGAATAAGAAGTGGATCTTACCCAGAATATAACAAAAATAAATTTTTTTCAGTCTAACTTTTGGGCTTCATGTTGAATATTTGGATAATAACTGCATTGAGTTTACTAACTCTTGGTTATTACTATCAAGTTGGTGTGTGCTGGGGAGAAGACTTGGAGGGAGAAGGGGATGAGAGAAATGGCCTAACTGAAACTGAGTTTACTATGAGGATTCAGACTTCCCAGCAGGTCTGGCTGCCTGTGCGATAGGCCTTTAAAGCTCTACTTCCATGATGGCTAGGGAAAAGTGGAAAATAAGTTATTTTTTTTTTAAAAAAGGAAGTTGACAAACATTTTGGATGACTGACTAAAAAGTTTTTGGTTGTCAGCGAAGAGGGTCTTGTGTAATACTTCTATAACTGCAATATATACTGTGCAACAAAAAAGGAACTTAGAAATTTAACTTGAGACTCAACCAAGGGACCATTTCTATTAAAGGTAGCTGAATAAGATTTTCCCTGCATCATGTTATCTTAGAGAGAATCCAGCTGGCAAAGAGGATGCTGATCTTAGCAGGAGAGCAGAGTGGGCATGTAGAGAGTGAAAAAGGCATTACTGAGGCAAACAGATGACGTTATGCAGTGTACACTGGAATAAAGGAAATGCTCACAACCAACCGATAGTCAAATTGTATTTGAAATTAAAACTTTACATTTGATGTAGCATCATACTGTTTATAATATTTTAATTTTATATTTTAATGTTTTAATATTAACATATTAATATATTTAATATGTTAACATTGTAAAGTCCTTAAAAACATTTTATGGTTAAGTATGTATCAAGCTCATTCTATTGCCTGTGGGCAGGCAATACAGAAAAAAATGTGAGCAAAGCAAATATAGTTTTTTCTTTCCAATTATAGCCATATATTTAACTTTTCATACCTTTATAAGAGTAAAATGTTAGGCCTAAAATGAAATCACGTGTTAGGAAAATATGTAATGACATTCAATCTTTAATATAACAAAAGTTTACTAGGCACCTATCATATGCCAGGAGCTGAAGATAAGCAGTAAATGAAAACAATAATGTGAACGAGTACAGAGATGTTGTACAGTGATTGTATAGAATTTATATCTTGGTGAGATAAGGTAGAAGCTCAATAAATAGATAAATTATAATATAGTGATTAAAAGCTATGTAAAAATAAAACAATATGAATGGAAGAAAGATATTCTGAAAGATGACTGGTTGAGAGGCGATGGCCTCCTTGTTGGGGTGGTCAAGAAGTCATTTTCGAGGAGCTGACTTCTGGACTGAGATTTCAAAGACTAGTTAGTTCTGCTACATCTTTAGAGGAGAGCTATCCAGAGAAGGCTGGTTCTCAATAACAGAGTAAGCACATTTCGCCCTGTCATAAATAGAAAACCTTACAGAATGCATAGGACAGTAACTTAAGGACTCTGAAAAACAAACAGCAGCACACAGATCAAGGAAGAACACTAAGTTTTGAAGTACCACCCAAGTGGCTGTGAGCATACTACTTTTTTTTCCCTTCCAATAGCCCCAATCCCACTTTAACTTGAACAGACTGAAATCAAGTAATCAGAAGTGAGTACAGAGGTACAGACACACAGAACTGTAAGTAAAGTCTTCTAGCATTGGCTGAATTGCTGGAAATAAAACTTCCAAAGAAGAAGAGAGTGCAGAAATTTCGTGGTTCCCTCCTTACCACCTTCCCTCCTGTCCCTCCTTAGTATTTTTCTCTTTAATGCCTTTCGGACTCCTGATGGCATGCCTGTAAAGGACTTGCATTTGAAGCAGTATAACACAGGTGAGTTTCTCAACATGCATGTGGCCTTGGGTCAGGAAAGGTCTTTGTCATATTTCTGCATGGTGTGCTACTCAGAATTTTTGTAAGAAACCATCAAATAACAGCCAGCTTTAGCCTAAGGTGTGGTTTTTTTGTGGATGCTTGTCCACACATGGGCAATGAGGATGCATGTTCCAGTTCTTCAGAGTGCCTATGAGATATATAATGTGAATGTTGCTTCTTTCATTCCCCAATCCTAAGCAATCTCATGGTATGGGGCAAGGACCCAGGAAGGAGAACCCAGAGGAGCCAAACTCAGGAAAGGGAAACTTCCTTTCCATTGGGTGGAGTTATAGTTCCAAGAAGATTGAGTCAACCTCCCCAACCCCTTTGATTTTTTTCTGTCTTTCTACAACTTAGAAGTCACAAGTTTCTGTTCAAAGGACCAAAAAGGGGAACCCCAGGAAACCAGAAGCTACCTTAGAGATCACAGAGAGGGAAGATGCCAGGATATACAGATCATAAAGTTCATTAACTCTGGGGCTCACCTCCAAGGTATGCATGCATGGGTGTGATCATAATAAGCATGCTAAAGATTTTGAGAAACTGAACTAAGGGATAGGTCATCTTGGGGTCTCTAATTGATTGCTAGGTGGAACATAACCAGGACAGATTTGAAGAGCTCTACAAACCTTTTGAGAAGTGAATTGACATTGAAACCACAGCCTACAGAAGATGGGTTAGTACTTGTGTCCGATATCTAACCAGGTTTTATTGCCTGCATGAATAAAAATAATAACATTTTCCATAGCAATTAAACAAAACCCAGGGTCTCACAGCATAATATTGAAAATGTCCAGAATACAATCTAAAATTACTTGGCACATGAAGCACCACCCACACTGCTGCTCATACAGGGAAAGATAATCAACAGACATCGAAGAGATCTGACAGACAATTTTTAAAGCATATGAAAATGCTCAAATGAGCAACCAGGAACACTCCTACAACAAATGTTAAATAGAATGTTTCAGCAAAAAAATAGAAGATAGAAAGGAGAACCAAGTGGAAATTTTGAACTGAAAAATACAGTAGCTAAAATACAAAACTCATTGGATGGACTTAACAGAAGAATAGACATGGCAGAAAAAAGAGTCAGTGAACTTAAAACAGATCAACAGAAATTATCCTATCTGAACAACAGAGAGAAAAAAATTAGAAAAAAAGAAAAAGAAAAAAATCCTCATTTACCTGTGAGACAATAACAAAAGGTCTAAAATTCTTGTAATTGGAATCTCAGACGTAGAGGAGAAAGAGTACAGTTCTGAAAAATTACTTGAAGAAATAATGGCCAAAAACATCCTAAGCTTGGAAAAGGAAACAAACTTTGAGATTCAAGAGGCTAAGTGAAACTCAACTGAATAATCTAAAGAAATGCAGGACTAGATACATCATGATCAAGTTGATAAACTAAAGACAAAGATAAAATCTTGAAAACAGCCAGGGAGAAAAAGCGATTGATACCCTACAGGAAAAACAATGATTCCAATGATTGCATGTAGAGTCTGGAAGGATGTGGTATAACATTTTAAAAGATTGAAAGGAAAAAACCTGCAGATCTATAATTCTATATTCTGTAATATCTTTTAGGAATGAAAGTGAAATTATGACATTCTTGAAAGAAGGAAAACTAAGACAATTCATACTCAACAGATTTGCTCTAAACATATTTTCTAAAGGAAGTCCTTCAGACTAAAGGGCAATGACACTGAGAAAGAAAGAAGAACAATAAAAATGGTAAACATCCTGGTAAATACAACAGACTATTCTTCTCTTATTGAGTTCTTTAAAATTTTTCTTATGATTTAAAGCAAAAGTTATAACTTCAGCTAGAGTTATCAATATGTACAGATATAATATATAAGACAACTATAGCATGAATAGCCCCATATGGTGGTAAAGTTTCTACATTATAATTGAAGTTTTAAAATACTGATGCTTAGTAGCCCATGAAAGGTTAAGTATGTCTTTTGTAATCCCTAGAGCAACTGCAAGAAAAAAAAAATTATGTAATCAGAATCATAATAGACAAGTTAAAACACAGTACTAAAAAAAGATCAAATAACATTTTCCTCCCAAAAAGGGGAAAAGAGAAAGATAAATAAAGAGGATAAATGGAAAATAAACAAAAACATATGGTAGATCTAAATCCACACATATCAATAATTTCATTATTTGTAAACAGTCTAAACACACTAATTAAGAGACAGAGATTATTGGAATGTAAACAAAAATTTGATCCACTTACGCGATACGTACAAAACTTCACTTCAAATGTAACGATGCAGATACATGAAAGGAACTGTCCAGGGAGACAAACAACCCGTACAGAAGCCCTGAAACTAGAAGAAACTTAGCATGGTGAATGATATGTTGTCAAATATGTTTATGATGGTGTGTAAGAAATCAGAATTTATACATGGACATTTTAAAGAAAAGCAATTCCAAGTTGTGAGATTAGAGACCATTTTTATTTTGTTGGAACTTATTTGCATCGTTTACATTTATAAAAATGAACATTACTGAATTGCTCTTGAAATAGGTTCTAATAAGTGCGGGAGATGAAATGGAGAAACAAATATCTTTTTTGTGGTTAAAAAATGGGTTTTGGGGTCCAATTAAGGAAGTTGGGGGGGAAATGGGGATAAGTAAAATTTGTATTTTAGAAGATGGCAATATGCTACATGTAAATCAAGAATTTATGAGCGGGCCGGCCCGGTGTTGCAGCTGTTAAGTTCACAAGTTCCGCTTTGGCGGCCCTGGGTTTGCTGGTTCGGATCCTGGGTGCAGACCTATGCACTGCTTGTCAAGCCATGCTGTGGCAGGCATCCCACATATAAAGTAGAGGAAGATGGGCGCAGATGTTAGCTCAGGGCCAGTCTTCCTCAGCAAAAAGTGGAGGATTGGCAGCAGATGTTAGCTTAGGGCTAATCTTCCTCAAAAAAACCAGAATTTATGAGAAAGGAAAATTATATTGGAGACTGATAAATAAGTTCAATGTAGAAAGTTGTGAGGGGCATTTTTGACTGACAAGTTAGTAATAATCAGCTGGAAGTTTAGGTATGAATTCCAAAATGTTACAGCAAAAATATAGATTGAGGGATATCAGCAAATAAATGAAGTGTAGCTCTAAAGGGCATAGTTTAAAAATCTGTTTATGGAGAGCTAATTTGTTTAAATGGCTGAGTATACATTTTGGAGTTTTGCATTCTAAAGCAATGGCATAGAAAGATTTATTATTAGCATTAAGTGAGGAGGGTTGATGCTATATCCTAAGGGCAGTGGTGTTAATATGCATATTTATAAGAACAAGTAGTTCCTTCTCTATATTTTACCACTTAAATACACCTTTGATTGCTACAGTAATTTAACCTTCACCTAATTTCACTAAATTACTTGTAAACATCAGCTAGTAAAAGTTAATTGCAGAAGATGTAATTGGATTATTTGAGTATGGTCCTACTATACAATTAAGCAATTCTTTGTGACCGAGAGTTTTAATGAAACATCAGTTCAAAGTAAAGCTTGGAAAATATATATTACTGACTTTCATTATTGGGCTTCACATGAAACAAATCCTAATGGGCAAATAGCTTTATGTTTTTTAGTTCAGAAATATTTAGTGAGTACCTACAAGGAAGAAAGTCATCATTCATTGGTGACTTCAATGATTTTTTTTAATATTCATTCAATTATCATTGGTAGCTCAAAATAAACAGCAGTATTGAGAAAGTTAAATATGGAAGGGGTCAAAACAAATGCTTAGATCAGTAAATACTGTCTTTACTTAATTGTGTGGCTTTGAGTAGGTCAGGATAAGGCAAGTGAAGGAGTGAGATAAGATTAAAGGCCAGCAATGGAAGGAATTTACAGCCCAGACAGGGAAATGCAAGCAATGCAGATGCTATATTTAAAGTCTTACATTTGAGCAAGTGCAACCAGAGGGTTTGCCATCAAACCTCAAACACAAAGAAACAGCCATTCCGATTCATATCTATGAGATCTAAACTCCATGGTACTGACAGTAGAACCTACAAAAGACACATACAAAGCATATGTCAACATTAAAAATAAAAGAGCCAGTTATTTTACCAGCAAAACAAGTTTATTTGTGAACAGCCAAAGAATTGCAATTTGGGATGTGCATGCTATGGTGAACCATAAGCAAATCCAACAATCAAAGGGGAAGAACATCACTTTATAGGGAAAAAGGAGAAAATTGCGAGGGGTTGTTTTGAATGAAAGTCCATTGGAGTAAAGCAGGAGTTCACTGTGGCAATGACTTCTCATTGGCTGAGCTGCTGGAGTAGTCCACTTCTGTTCCGTGTGCCATCTCTTCCTGTAGTTGACAATTCTTTCTTGTTGGCACTACAGTTGGTGTCTGTAATTGATTATCTTTCTGGTAATTTACCTCGAGTGGTACTGTGTGGGAGCTGTCCCTTCTGGCCTTCTGACTCCATTTTAAATGAGGTTTTCCTTTACTAATTTTCACACACACAACATAAGAATTAGTTCTGAGCTGGAGCAAACATTTATTTTTGGTCATATGTGAAAGACAGTTTCACTAATTCTCAATGAGGGAAGATAAAAATCACACTATATTATTTGTTGCTTGATATACTAACATTTTTGATAAATAAATGTAGCTGTCATTACTTACTACAAATGTATTTTGATGTGATTCATTTATGAAGTTCAATATTTATTTTTATTTTTCGATTTAAATACTTCTGCATTTATTAAAATTGTCCATATTTAACATTTATGAGTTTATAGTAATGAAACATATTGATTAATGTAAATAAAGGCCTTTTAATTTAAAGGTGCAACTGGCTTGTAACCACAAGTCTGCCTGCATTAAACTTATTGCTGAATTATTATTATTATATTGCTGAAGAAAGGGGGGAAAAAAAAAAGCGGTGAACTTAACACACCAGAAAAAAATGATGGAATGAAAATCACACTTTACACATGTAAACAAAATTTAGGCTCAGATATTGTGTAGTACTTCTATATGACCGAATAAAGGGGAAATTTGCAATGGATTATGAAGGAGAAATACTGCACACCTCGAATTTTATATCAGCCAATTGTATTTTCTCTATGAGAGCAGCAGATGATAGTCTTGGATATAATTCAGCTTGTTTATCCCTCTAAAATAGTTGTCATACAGCAGAGTGATTAACTGAAAAAAAATCTAGCCTGGAAGAGTCATAACATATCTGGTATTCTCTTAAAGCATCGTCAAATGCTGCCAAGTAGAAACAGTATGTCATGAACAATGCGAGTCTATAATTTTGAACTATTTACTTAACTTCACTTAATTTCATGATTTACGCACTCAATATGT
This sequence comes from Equus asinus, assembly GCF_041296235.1. Classification (NCBI taxonomy): domain Eukaryota; kingdom Metazoa; phylum Chordata; class Mammalia; order Perissodactyla; family Equidae; genus Equus; species Equus asinus. The sequence goes on from NC_091799.1 coordinate 39,873,531, forward strand.
CAGTACCCCATTCTTCTAAATCTTATTTCAATGTGAAAGGGACTTTTAAAAATGCTATAAAAGATAATAATTGAAGCATTTATATGTCATCTAATAAGCAGCAACTAATGTCCTAAGCAATTTACAGAATTAATTTATTTAGTCCTGGGAACAGTACTGTAAGGTAGGTAGTATTGTTATTTATTTTGCAGGTAATGAAACTCTGGTACAGAAAGGTTAAGTTTTTTGCCGAAAGTCACAGGGCATGAAAGTGGCAGAGGCAGTATTCTGCACCTGGATTCAGTATTTTAGACCATTACCTATTAAGGGATTATTACTACTAATTTAGGAATTTGCAAATTATAAAGTAGAAAAAGAAAAATTTTTAGCAATTTTTGTGGTTTTTTAACATAGATTTTACATATTTATTTTCTTCTTTATAAATGTAGTTGACACATAAACTTCTCTATTAAACTCCTATATCTAGGTTAAACTAGTAAAACATCTATAGCTCACATTTATGAAATAATAAACTTTGCTTTTCTCTTAAAATTTGACACCTTTCAGAATATGACTCCCAAACATTTCTAATTGCCTTCTCTCTGTAATATAGTAGATGTAGGTTTCCCTTCCTTCCTTTCTCTGTCTCCCCTACGTGGTAGATAGAACCCTAAATAGAACACTAAAACTCCCATCCCCTGATGCTCTGCATAATCTCCTCCCTTTGAGTTTAGGAGAAAGTTGAAAATAATATGGGATATTGCTCCTGTGATTTGGTAACCTTATATGGCAAAGGTTTAGAATTTTGCAGATATAGTTGAAGTCCCTAATTTACTGACTTTAGGTTAATCAAAAGGAACATTATTCTGGGTGGGCCTGACCTAATCAGGTGAATCCTTTAAAAGACAATCTAGACGTCAGCTATGGGAAGAATCAGGGAAGACTTGAAGTGATAGAGATTCTCCTGCTGGACTTGAATAAATAAACTGTCAGGTTTTGAGAGACTAGATCATGTGACTAGAATCCAAGGGCAGTCTCTAGGATCTGAGAGTGAGCTCCAGCTAACAGCCTCAAGAAAATGTTGACTTCAGACATTGAACTGCAAGGAACTGAATTCTGATAACAGTGTGAATCAACTTGCAAACAGATCTTTCCATAGTCAACCCTCCAGATGAGAAGGCTGACACGTTGAGGTCAGCCTTGTGAGACCTTGCATGAAAGATCCAGCTAAACTGTGCCCAGATTCCCGACCCACAGAAAGCGCATGGTAATAAAATTGTCTCCTTTTAAGCTGTTAAATTTGTGGTAATTTAATGCTCAGCAATAGAAAATTAATACACCCTATATTCAGCATGTTTGCTTTTGCTTGAAACCCTTTTATAAATCCAACTGTTTTTTGGCATTGGTTATCTATTATCTGTATGAAAAATGGCCATTTTATACTACTGTCAGATTTCTCCAATTTTCCCCCTCTAAAGCCTTCCCTGATGATTTCAAAACATTGGTCTTCCATAATCTTTTTGTAAGGTATCAATCTGACCTAGAAAATTTTATTATGTAATTTTAGTCATATTACCTACCTTTCTCTATTGCAAAACTGAGAAATTTTTATTTTGTATGAATGGAATAGCCAACTACTCTCAATCTGGGTAAGGCTGATATTCACCTAACATTTTAACAACACAGACTTTTTAATTACACAATGTTCTAGTGTGATCTTCACTGCATAAATATAAGTAGTAATGCATTTTTTAAAAAGTTATCTATGACTAAATTATCATGCATAACATAATTCAATTTATGAAAAATTATATATGGGTGTGTGCACGCATACACTTTAATAAAAGACACGTCTAATGAACAGCTACCAAATTGTTGCTGATGGTTATCAGTGTAAAGAGATTTTAGGTGATATTTATTGTCTTCTTAATGACAGCAGGTATGTTCAAATTATTTATAGTAACCATGTATTATTTTGTAATCAAAGCAGGCTTGGGAAAAAATAGAAAGAAAATTGCCAGAAAACATATACTAAAATATTGACAGTGACTATCTTTGATTGATGGGAAACTGAATAGCGTTGTTTTCTATTTTTATTATTGCAACTTAAAATCATAATTTGAATATATGCTCTATGAAAACAATTTAAATGACATAGGATACATAGCATAGAAATTAAAAATATTGATTCTAACACATGTATCTCTCTACCCATCCCAATGTGATTATTTTTTCTTAAAAAAAACCCACACTTTTAAACAATTTGATTGTCCTCTACCTCCACATACATGGTTGCAGGGGAGTGACAAGCAGTCTGTATCTGGAGATACAGAGAAACAATTTAGTAATATCTTGACATATCTGATGTATAATCAGTTTCTTCCTTATTCATCTAGGTCCCATGAGAGAAAAAAAAAGGAACGAACCTCTTAGCTAGCGTGTGCAATTTGATGCATTTTGACATCTGTATACACTAGTAAAATCACTGCTGCAATCAAGGCACAGAATATTTCTATAGCTAAGTGTTTCTTTGTATCACTTTGCAATCCTTCTCACACTCTTTAATGTCACTATAGATTGGGTTTCTTCTTCTAAAATACATAGAAATAATCATCCATCACAGACACATTTATTTCTGACTTCTTTGTCTCAGCATAATGACTTTAAGATTCATCATGTTGGTTTCTCTGTATCAGTGGCATGTTCATCTTTATAGCTGAGTGGCATTCTATCGCATGGATATTCCACGTTTTTCTTGGCCATTTACCAGCTGATGAGCACTTGTGTTGTTTCCAGTTTTTCACTAATATGAGTAAAGCTACTATGAATCTTTTTGTACAATTCTTTGTGTGGACATATGTTTCCATTACTTTGAGGTAAATACTTAGGAACAGAATGTCTGAATTTCATGATAGGTGAGTATTTAACTTTTAAAGAAACTGCTAGGCAGATTTCCAAAGTGCTTGTATCATTTCATATTCCCACCAGCAGGGTATGAGTGTTCAAGTTGTTCCACATGTTCGACAATAATTGTGAACTTTAAGTCTTTTTAATTTCAGCCACTCTAAGGGTTGTGCACCAGTATCACACTGTGTTCTTAGTTTGTAATTCCCTCATGATTAATAATGTTGCGAATGTGGTTTGTACACTGTTAACCATCCGTTCAAGTAATTTGTCAATTTTTTCTACTGGATTGATTCTTTTCTTACTATTGAGTTGTAAGATTTCTCTCTATACACAGTTCTTTATGGGTACAAATCCTATGTAAGACTTATTAAGAATATTTTATTCCAGGGGCTGGCCCCGTGGCCGAGTGGTTAAGTTCATGCGCTCCGCTGCAAGCGGCCCAGTGTTTCGTTGGTTCGAATCCTGGGCGCGGACGTGGCACTGCTCGTCAGACCACGCTGAGGCAGCGTCCCACATGCCACAACTAGAAGGACCCACAATGAACAATATACAACTATGTAGCGGGGGGCTTTGGGGAGAAAAAGGAAAAAAAATAAAATCTTAAAAAAAAAAAGAATATCTTATTCCAATCTGTGTCTTGCTATTTCTTTATGGTGTCCTTAAAAGATCAAATGTTTTTAACTAGAATAAATTCCAATCTCTCATTTATTGTTTTAATTTTATGGTTCTTGCTTTATACTACTATCTAAAAAATATTTATGATGTCAAAGTCATAAACATTTTTATAGAAATTTTACAATTTGAGCCTTTATATTTAAATCCATGACTCATTTTATATTTACTTCTTGTGTACTATTCATCAATTTCATGTGGATATACAGTTCTTCAGGCACCTTGCTTACAACTCTTTGCATTCCCCATTTAACTGCTTTGGAACCTTTAGGGCAAATCAATTAACAATATATGATGATTCTATTTTTATACTTTCTCTTCTGTTCTGTTAATCTAGTGACTGTCCTCTTACCAATACTACATTCTCTTGATTACTGTGGCTTTATAATAAGAATTGAAATCAGGTAATATAATTTCTCCAACTGTTTCTTCTTTTTAAAAATTTCTTTGAGAGACTTTCAGTCTAGGCAAGATGGCGTAGACCCATTTTTTCCCCCTCAGCTCACCATTAAGCACAACTATAATCCCTAGAAATGGAACAAGAGATAAAGGAGAAATCTGAAGGCAGTAGGAGGAAGGTGAGAAGTTGGTCTGTGATCACAGGAATGGAAGAATAGCATAGCAGCAGGGTGTCTTGTGTCCCCCCAACCAACAGAGGAAAGCCATACAGATTGAACGTTGCCCACTCCCAATGTAGCAACAGAAGGCAGCCTAGGTAGGCTCATACCTTCTCATGGCCATGGAGGAGTCCCTAGGGAAACATCAGGAATACTGCACACAGCTGGAAAAGGGTATTAGTTGGGATCCCCAAAAATAAGTGGCCAGGGGAAGCACTCTCTACCCCACTGGGGTTATGCCACCCATTTTCTGTCAAGAGATAAAAAGGTGGGAGAGCAGAACTTGCAGGAGAGACTCAGCTACAGTAGGTTTCCCAATTTGGGAAGCCGCTTACCTCACAAGCCTAAGATTCTCCTCCCCTACCCAGGGACACAGGCAGCATAAAAAGGAATGCAGTCACAGCAAGTGCCCCGGTCTGGGGAAGCCTGTTTATTTCCACAGGCTGAGACTTTCCTCTCCCACCTGCAGATATCAAGGCAACTAGGGGGCACTGATAAAACAAACCACCCCAACACACGCTTTCCCCACCAAGAGACACCCCTGGCTGGTCTGGCAAAACTTGTTCTGCCCACTCATCAACAGAGACCAGGAGAAACCCAAGCATACCAGATAAACCAAGCAGACCAAAATAAGATTGCAAAGGTTTTAGATATTAAGCTGCCATTGGAAACACAGCCTCCTCCCCTCAAATACATAATGATAAAAGACCCAAAAGAAAAGTAAGACAACAATTTTAAATGTGTACACACCTAACAACAGAGACTCAAACTGCATGAAGCAAAAGCTGACAGAGCTGAAAGGAGAAACAGGTAAGTTTGAAATTATAGTTGGGAACCTCAACCCACGTAGCCACCTCAAAAATTGACAAAATCTTAGATACAAGATTAGCAAAGACACAAAAGATCTGAAAAACTCCATCAACTAAAAGAATATATTTTGCATAAATAGAATATTCCATTTAACAACATAAAAATGCACATCTTTTTCAAGTGCCCTTGAAACATTCCACAAGATAGACCATATCCTAGGCCATGAAACAAACTTCAACACATTTAAGAGAATTGAAATCATACAGAATGTGTTCTTTAACCATAATCAAATCAAATTAGATACCAATAAAAGAAAGACAGCTGTGGGATGGTTTTGCATCTTGATTATAGTGGTGGATACATGAACCTACACAGGTAATAAAATTGCAGTTTTTATGCACATAGATCAAGTATACATACTTGAGTACAATGTTAAATAAACGTGAGAGCAGTCATTATGGTTTTGATCCTAATCTCAGAGGAAAAGCATTAAATATTTCAACATTAAGTACAATATTAGCTTTATGTTCCTCAAACGTTTTATCAAATTGAGAAAGTTTATCTTCCTTATTTGCTGAGAATATTTTTTTTAATGAGTAAGGAGTGTTGAATTTTGTCAAATCCTTTTTCTGCATCTATTCAAATGATCATATGTTTTATCTCCTTTATTCTGTTAATATGGTGAATTACACTGATTAATTTAAGATGGTTCAAATACCCTTCCATTCCTGGAATTGAACCTATTTGTTCATAATGTGTTTCCCCTTATATATTGTTGGATTCAATTTGATAACTCTGTTAAAGATTTTCATGCCTAATGGATACTTGTCTGCCATTTTCTTTTTTTTTTTTTTTTTACTTCTAATTTCATTGTTAGAGTCATCTTTAGCCTTACGTGGTCTCAAAAGATGTCAGGGAGAATTCCATCCTCCTCTGTTTTATCTGAAAAACTTCAGGATCGAATGTTTGACAGAATTCTTCGTAAAAACATCTGATCATAAAGTTTTCTCTATGAGAATGTTTTTTGATTAATTCCTTTTCATGAGAGAGTGAGAGATGTGGAGATCAAAGATCTGCAGTCAGAGTATCAGCTAGAGAAGATCGATTACTTGGCCACCATTTGTTGGCAAAAATGTAACTTCATGCTCTTCCAGCAGCTCCTGGAGCAGGTGCAGCCACTGATTCACCGGGACTGTTAATTTCTGCAACCTGGAGAAGATTAGGCGCAAATCCTGCTGGGATGAGGATAATGGCTTCTGGAAGATTCTAGAGCCCATCATCTTAAAAACCAGTCTCCCAGTAGTTTCAACAGGGCCACAGAACAAACCAGGCTACAAAACCTCTGCAGGAGACAACGGCGAACCATGCATGCGGGAGCAAGACCCCTAGAAGCTGATGCTCAGTTGGTCGGACTGTGAAAATACTGCCAGTAGCTACTTCGGTTCAAGCTGGCCACCCAGACCCTCTGCACAGAGACCCCCGAGGAGCCTCATGCATCCAGAGTCGCTGCCAGGCCTGCACAGCTTCTCTGCCCTCCCGCCCCGCTGCAGCTCCGGCCTTTCCACCTCGAATCCCCCCACATCCCCTTCTTGGAGGTCACGCAGCAGGAAAAGCAGAAGCGCCTTTGGCGGTGGGCCCCGCAGCTGCCTGCCGCTGCCCTGCCTTTGAGCTTCCCAGACAGCCCGGCCAGGCCTCCCCGCACCCGTGACCAGAGGCTCAAGGAGGTCCAGGCCGGGGCCGCCCTCCAGGCCTCGGTAGTGTTGCCCCTGCTCGCTGCCGCTGCGCCCCGGCGGCGGCTTGTGCGCAGAAACCTCCGCGCTGCCTCGGGGCCTTTGCAGCATCCGCACAGAGCCAAGCAGCTTCCACGTGGATCGAACTCGAACTCGGCATCTTGACTGAACATTGTGTCCCCGGCATCCCTGCGCGGGAAGTCTTGGGGCTGGGTCATGGTGAGCAGCCCTAGTCAGCTGAATTTTTGGGGGTTGGGAAAGACAGCGTCTGCAGCCCTGTTGCTACATCTTAGACTTTCTTACTCAAAAAGACAGCTTTCTGCTTTAATGGTCTCTATTTTGCTTGAGTACTATTTTGTTAATTACTTTTATCTTTAATTTTTCTACTTTCGGCTTACTTACACTTTTTGAAATTTTTTTCATGCAGAATCTTGGGCCATTAGTTTTAGACGTTTATTTTTTTTAATATGAGCCCTTAAAGGTAAACATTTCCCTCTAATTGTTTTAGTTCCCTCCCCAAATTTTTGTATGCTGCATTTTGTATATTGTTTAGTTCAAAGTATTCTATAATTTATCTTGTGATTCTTTTCCTTTGATGGACCATTTCAGTGTGTTGTTTAATTGAAAATATTTGCAGCTTTCCTAGATAATGTTATCGTTATTCATATTTAATTACATTGTGATCAAAGAATTTATTCTGTATGATTTCAGTTCTATTAAATTGGTGCAGTGGTTTTTTTTCTTTTTTTGCTTAGGAAGATTTGCCCTAACATCTGTGCCAGTCTTCCTCTATTTTTTGGTATGTGGCCATCCAGCACAGCATGGCTGACACAGTGGTGTAGGTCCCTGCCTGGGAACCAATCTCCTGGCTCTGAAGCAGGGTGCACTGAGCATAACCACTAGGCTGCTTGGGCTGGCCCTAAATTGGTTGAGATTTTTTATGGCCCACTTTGGTGAATATAATATAAGCACTCCAAAAGAACGTGTATTCTGACGTTATACGTAATGTTCTGTAATTATCCATTAGATCAAGGTTGTTGATGTCTATTAGGTTTTTTTTGTCTAGTGGTTCAGTGAGTTCAAGGGGACTGTTAAAATCTATGATTATGGAATTATCTAGTTCTTTAAAAGTGGAGTTTTTGCATCATGTATTTTGAGTTTTGTTATCAGGTCATAAACATTTATGATTGGTCTGTCTTCCTGGTGAATTGAGCCTTATATCCTTGTTTAGTATCCTGCTTTATCTCTGGCTATAGACTTTTCTGATGTGTACTTTCTTTTTATTTATTTAATTATTTTTGAGGAAGATTAGTCCTGAGCTAACATCTGTGCCTATCCTCCTCTAGTTTATTCGTGGGACGCATGCCACAGCATGGCTTGATAAATGCTGTGTAGGTCTGTGGCTGGGATCTGAACTGGCGAGGCCTGGGCCACTGAAGCGGAGTGCATGAACTTAACTGCTACGCCGCCACCAGGTGGGCCGCTTGATATCTACTTTATTTCATATTAAAATAGCTAATCCAGCCTTCTTGTATTTAGGGTTTCTATTATATATCATTTCTATCTATTTGCCCTCAACCTAGCTGAGCTTTATATGTAAATTTCATCTGATATGTAGCATAGTTGGGTCCTGTTTTTATTAAATATTCTGATAATCTGTGCCTTTTAATTAGTTGTTTCATCCATAAACATTCCATCTAATTGTTGATATCATATGATTTAGGTTCACCATTTTGTTAGGTAATTTCTTTGTGTCCCCTCTGTTTTATTTCCTCCCTTTCCCTGTTTTCTAGCTCTCGTTCTTACTGTTTGAATGAATTTTAGAATTCCATTCTAAGTTATCTATTGGCATTTTCTTCAGCACTCTGTGATTAAATTTTTACAGTCTATAGAGTTGTTATTGAACTATCTCACATGATATGTAGAAAACCTGAAACCACATGGATCCATTTACCACAATCTCATCATGTTACTCATGTTACTTATTATCTCATGCTGTGGATGTTGTAAACTCAAATGATAGCCTTATAATTTGTGCTTTAAATTGTTGTGTATTTTAGGTAAACTAAGAGAGAAATTTATATATCTATAGATTTATTGTTTGTGTTCTTCATTCCTCTCTGGTAGTCCATCTGTTTCCCTGGTACCTGTTTTTTTTTTCCCCCCAACTGGAAGATATTCCTGTAGCATTTCCTCTGGGTGCAGTGCTAAAGACAAAGTTTCTTTCTTTTCTTTTTTGTTTTTGCTGAGGAAGATTACCCCTGAGCTAACATCTGTGCCAGTCTTCCTCATATTTTGTATGTGTGTTGCTGCTACAGCATTGCTGATGAGTGGTGTAGGTCCACACCCGGGATCCAAACTTGCTAACCCAGGCCACCCAAATGGAGTGCAGCAAACTTAACAACTAGGCTGTGGGGCCGGTCCTTGAGGACAAAGTTTCTTATTCTCATATCTAAAGATATTTTTATTTACAATTCTTGATGAATACTTTCACTTCAAATAGGATTCTGTTTACCTTTTTTTAATCCTCTTAATGATCTTCTTCCACCCTCTTCTCGCCTCCATAGCTTTTGATATGAAGTCTGTGGTAACATGAATTACTGATTCTTTGTGTAGAATATGCATGTTCTCTAGCTAATTTTAAGATTTTTCTCTGTATCTTTGATTTTTTTGGCAACTTGACTTTTCTGTGGTGGGATTTAGTTTTATTTATGTTATTCCTATTTGGGGTTTACTGAGCCTCTTTGTGTAAAATTATATCTTTCACACATTTTGGAAGTTTTTGACCATTTCTTCAACTATTTCTTTTTTTTTCTATTCCCTTTGGCCAATCCTTCTTGGGCTCAAATTACATGTAGTTTGTACTTTTGGTATGTTCCACAGGTTCCTGAAGCTCTGTTCACTTTATTTTTCCCCCCAAACATTTTTCTTGGTCTTCTTCAGACTGCGTTATTTCTGTTAATCTGTCTTTAGGGTCACTGATTTTCTTTCCTCCATCATCTGCTGACTTCTTATTCAAAGAATGTTTTATTTAGATATGGTATTTTTTCTGGAATTTTTAGCAAGTTTTTATTTTATCTTTTTATTTTTTTCTGCTGAGATTTCCTAGATTTCCATACATTATGAGTGTTTCTCCATCACATTGGAAAAAAAATATATATATACACGTATATATACACACTAGCTAAACTAAGAGAATGCATTACCTCCTGTTCAAACTTTGATTCATAGAAAGGTTGTAACTTGAACATATTTCAATACTCAGGGAATAGTAAGCCTACAAATCAGTCATATATTTTGTCTCATATTTTCTATTATGTACATTAATAATGTTAATAATATTTACTGAAACTTTATAATGTTATTGTTGCATTTGTATATTTTCAAATTTTACTAAGCTCTGAAAATGTCTTCATATGACAGTATATTGTGGGTATGTTCAGAAACAATTGCCTGTATTAATTTAGATCTACTGTAGAATCATCAACAGAAAATTGAAAATCGCTTTTCTAAGAATTCAAAGGGAATTTAAAATCTTATATGTAATTCTTATATTGCCATTTTATTCTTCAGAAATGCCATATGCTTGATAATTTAAGATAAAGTAGACACCTTAAACTTGTTTGTGAAGGAAAGTGCAATCTAGGTCTCAGTTCCTATGGTGATTGATTGAATAGCACATTACAACACATATCTACTTTAATTAATCTCTTGAAATGAATCAATCAAAGATGAATAGGTGAACCAAATAAATTTTGCCAAATTTACTGCCATGGGTATGTCATGAGAAAAAAATTCATAGCTATCATTAAAAAAATACTAGTTCAGATCCCAACATGTTTATGGAGCATTTAATATTCTATAAACATACCTGTTTTCAATTCTGGGGTGATACAGTGAAGCAACTCCCTAAAAACTGAAAATGAGGGAAATAAGATTTACTGATCTCTGACAGTTAAACTAGGAAACAAACATTTAATAGGGGAATTTGGTAAATTCTAAAATCATGAACTTCTACAGTAAGTTGTAAGAAAAGCTTATGAATTTCTCCTCATCAAGTTAATCAGAGTATGTATAGCTTAAGGCCAAGTTAGTCTGTAGAAGCAAGACAAAACTAGGCCACATAAAATGATATTAATACTTACAGAAAGAAAATTAAAGGCATCCAGAGAAGATAAAATAGCCCAAAGAAAAAGAAGTCTATTTAATAAATATTGAAATATTGCAATAAATATTGAAAATATTTTCAATTGCATTGAAATTGCAATATTCTGTGCATTTGGAACATGGTAGGTGTGCAATCAGAAATGCAGAGAAACTATTGTTATCAGTTGGATTCTTATGTAACTGGACAATAAGAAAGAAAACAAGGATAATAACTGATACATATTGGGTACTCACTATGCTTGAGGTTTCACATGCATTCTCTTTTAGTACAAATGGCTGTGCTCTTAAGTATTTTTTTATGACAGTTCAATAGCTCAGTGTAAATTGATAAATTGAGTTTCTGTTGGATATTCTGGTGTTGTATACATTTTTTAGTTTAGATTATATTTGTTGGATTAGGCTCTCAAAGACGGATTATTTCTGGGCATTGAACAGCAAGCCTGAACTTTCAAACTAACTTTTATATTAGTGAACATGTCCAACTAGTTGAGAGAATATTTAGTATTGCTATTTAAATTCATGATTTCATCCCTTGCTCTTTAACTAGATGACATTGAAGCTCATTTAAAAAATATATTAAAAGATATATAAAGCTTAAAATTGTATATTACTAACGAATAATAAGTAAATCTAGAAATATGACTATAATAAATTATGCTTAGCCATTCACAGAATAAGCTAAATGATGAGTTATGGAACACCAATCATTGTTAAAGTCATCAGCAGTACTGTACAGAATAGGCAAATTGAAATTAGTGGAGGACAGAGAATGTCACAGTGTTGGAGTAGGGAACATGACAAGAGCAGAAAACATAAGACAAAGCTGAACATTTCTGAGGAGTCAGCCCGAGGAGGGTATGATGCTACACTAAGGGGCAAGCCTAACTCGTTCGTGATGGGAGATGGAGAAAAAGAGCTTGAACAGAAGAAAAGGGCCAGGTTCTGGAAATTGCATTCAGATAAAAGAATGATTTAGTAAAGACAAATTGTTTTATTTTCTGGGTAAATTTAGGATTAATTTTTGTCATAAAAATGAATTTTCCAGTTAATGGAATATACTATACCAAATATAAATTCTTTGTTCTTGTAAAAGGACAAAGTGTATCTCTATTTTAATACGGATCCTACTGGGAGGAGAAGTACAAACTTCTGTTGCTGCAGCTAGATAATTTTTCCATACATTAGTAAGGAATGATAATTAAGTTTTCTTATATATATGCATATGGGTGTGTTTATGCAATCTAAGAGACGCTGATTTGTCCCAGGTCACACAGTTGTCCAGGATTCATATTGAGAGCTTTGAGCTTTGTCTTCTTCTCACTCATATTGCGATTGCAGGGTTAAGCTGGGGGGGTCCTTGATTAGGATGTTAAGGTATACTGTTCTCTACCAGGCTTGAGTTCTTAATTTTTATGTACATTTTGTCAGATGGCTACAGCATTTAAATTATAATTTTGTCATATGCAATGAGCAGGTGGCATTATTTCTAATCTTTTGAATGTTTGAGAAATTTTCTGTATTCTTCATGAAGGAAAAAATAGCTGGATTTAGGTTATGGTTCATACTATTTTCATATCAAAATGTATTAATTTTATTTTTTAATTTAGTGTTGAATTAAATGTTGCAGAGGCAAAATCTGAAGCCACTTTAATAACTGTTCTCTTTTTCAGTGTGACTTAATCTTAATGACGTCATTAGTGTTACCATTGGTTGTCTACCGTGTTGATTTTGGGGGTCTTGTTTTTATTTGTTTGCTTGCTTTTGCCTTCCTTTCTCCGTCAGATGCTGCTCCTTATATTGACCCCTCGTAAATTTCAGGACAAGTTTCAATTGGTGCTCAAGTATAAATGGACTCATTTTTTTTCTTTCATTTTAAATGTTCTGTCATAAAATGGCCCCTCTAAACAGAGTCCACAAAAAAAATTTGAAATTTCTCCATACATGGCAACACTTATCCCTCTTTTCCTTACTATGTGTATATCTTTATTCAATGCTCTTGATATTTGAAACTGAAATTTTGTCTGCCAAGCCCAGGCCTGTCTCGCAATTTGTCCTTGAGGATTCTGTCTCAATGTGTGCACACTGTTGGAGGTACATAGCACGTGTCCATTGAACTAAGGGAAACAAACTTCTCTCTGAAGTTAAGTTGTTTGCAGTTAGCACCTGCATTCCTTCACTTTGTCCTACATAGAAGTCTTTGATAATCAGGGATTATACCAAATCATTTTAATTATCTCTAGAGCATTGTGCTTAATTAATCTATTTGTATACATATTCATGCATATATCATCTAATATAAAATAATTGAAAATTTAAAAATAGTTTTAAATACATCAGGAACTCTGGTATTGAAAGACATTAGCTAAGTCGCCAGTGATCCACAGATGGGAGAGCAACAGAAGGTGAGCAGAGAGTTGACAGTAAGTTTTTAACAGAGGTGTGGGTGAAGAATTATGGAATTGCAGAGGAGCGATTATCATTTACTTGAAGTAAGCAGTCATTTGTATGTTTGCTTGAAATACATGAATATTTCAATTTTAGTATTCTCAAAGCAAAAGATTCTTTGTGGGATACCCATATAATACATTTACCTACCACAGAACTCACTAGAAATAGTTAATTTTTATTTGTGTGCCTCAATTAATGAATTAGATTAATTTCTGTAATCCAAGTGATCTATATTTTTGGTTGAGAATAAGGGAAAGTGATGTAAGTACCATTTTAATTTTTTTAGAAAACTGAAATTTTAAATTAATGCTATAGAGGAAGAAGGTACAGATTGAAGTTTCCTCCTTGAAAATCAATACTGATATAATGAGAAGAGAGGGAAGGAAATGAGGATTTTTTTAAGGTCCCCAGTCTAGTCATCCTACCCTGGTTTCCTTACAAGATGCTATTACCCGTATGCAGGCAGAAGTATCTTCGGTAGTAATAACTCGGAATCAGATGCAAAATTCATATATTTATTTGTACATTTTCTCCTTTTTTTAATCATTTATTATAAATTTGTTTAAAAATTACGTTGTTATATGATGAATATAAACCTGGGTAAAATGTTTTCTTTGTCTCTCATAAATTAAGCCAAATAGGTAAGATAAAATTTGTACGTTAACTGTATTCAATGTAAAACAAACTCTCAAAAAGTGATATATATTGGGGCCAGCCCTGTGGCCTAGTGGTTAAGTTCACGTGCTCCACTTCGGTGGCCAGGGGTTTCGCTGGTTTGGATCCTAGGTGTGGTCCTAGCGCTGCTCATCAAGCCATGCTGAGGCGGCGTCTCACACAGCACAAGAAGGACCTACAACTAGAATATACAACTATGTACTGAGGGACTTTGTGGGGGGAAAAATTAAAAAGATTGGCAACAGATGTTAGCTTAGATGCCAGTCTTTTTTATATAGTAGTGCATCAGCATTTTGGCTAGTGAATTGTAGTAAGAACATGTGTTGAGGAGTCAGGCAAACCTGGATTCAAATTCATATTTTACTTCTGTGACCTTCAGCTTTCTTATTTGTGAAGGGCGCCTATCTGAATATGTTGTTGTATTGACTGAAAACATTAAAAATAAAGTGATTAGGAGAATGAATTAATATTACTAATGCTTTAATTATAGAGCAAGGCCAAAGCCACAGAGAAAAATATAAGTTCTTTTAGATGTTACAAAAAGGAAGTTTTCATAGATGATTGACTACCAATTGTTTGTCCCCTTCTGGAGCATTTTAAAAGCTGATGTTGAGAGTCAGTTAATTTGTGTTTGTTTAGGTGGGACGCTATCAACAAAAGTAAAATCTGTAAATGTAACTCCCCATGCTTCCTTCTTGGAAAATCTGAGCCAAATCTGTCACTCACTTCTGGCAAATAGTCAAGACATTGTGGTGTGGCTTATGCCTGAAGCGTCCCTCCTGGCTTCATCTGCTAATCTCTTATACTAGAGGGATTTTTAAATCACACAGACACGGCTCCGATTCAGCGATGCCATTTAGCAGCTGTGTGGACTTCAGTTCCTCCAGTTCCCTGGTTCTGAATTTCCTATATGATAAAATAGGGTTAACAGCATCTACCTGAAGAAATCTTTGAGGAGTAAAATATGTGATGCATACAGAGTACATGGTAAAGTGTTTAGAAAGTACTCAATAAATCACTCTTTTATTATTGTATCACATTTTTAGCCACCTGTTACTTTATGTCCTTACATTTGTGTAAGAAACTCTGTTTTCAAGAACTAGGTAGGACATAGATGAACAAGTAACCTCAATGTTACAATGATTTTATTTCCTTCAATTTGATGTTATTCACAATTTTAAGTAAAGCTTATCATTTCTCTTGACCCTCTCTATATTAATGTTCCTAATTTCAGACAAAAACATCAGATAACAAGTATTTAGCTCAGCATCTACGGCTTCCCTCATCCCGCCACTCTCTGAACTTGAATAAGGCAAAATTCCTTTTCTTTTCCTTCCAAGCATCAAAAGCTAAATCTCTGCCTGAAAGAAAATAGCAACCAAATGAAAAGCCAAACTAATTTTACTGAAGCAGTTACAGCTTTCACAGTGAGTGATTTGGAGCTCTTCAGCGTTACTTAGTGAATGTAATCACACATATTTGTCTTGTTGAGAATTATATTTTGACATATGCGTGGTAAGCAGGACTGCTATTATATAAATTACCCAAGATTTGTTGCTTGAAGTTGCAGAGTACAAAAAGAAAGCATGCATGAAGTTTTCTTGACAAAAATATTCCCATTATTTAAAGAAAATGTATGTATGTCAGTTATTAACTAACCAATGAGACTAACCGTAATCTCATTAATATTTTTATGTTATTTGAGGTCAGTAACAGGAATGCCAGAAAAGTCTGGTAAGTGGTAGAGGAGAGAAGAACCTAATGGTAGTGTAAATGGTTTGCTTGTTTGCTTAAAGTTCAGTGGTGACAAAATCAAATAATCTGTGGTATTTTCTCCTCTTCATTTCCCTAAGCATTTTAGGTCACGTATATTTCCCATTGTACACTCTTACATTTCCTCTTATGTTTTCTTCTTGTTGCGTTTTTCTTATTAGGATCACATTTCCCTTCAGGTGATGCTTCTGTGTTATTCCTTTCTTCTTATATTCTTGAAATGGTAGCTTTGGATGCAAGCGAAATGAGAGGAATTTCATGGGGTCGTGGTTGTTTGAGAAAAATGATTTGGGTTACATTAGATGCAAAGGAAAAAATGCTCCTCAGTTGTGTGTTTGGTAGAAACCCTAGGGTTTCTAAATCAGGCAAAAGGCAGTATGAAAGGGGGTAAATGGAAAGAAAGTGTTACTATATTTTCTTGTTTTCTTTATGGTCTTTCAACTGATTTTTCCTCCAGTGGTTAAATTTGTATCACCACTGTTAGTCAATGGTGATTCACATTTTAGCACAGTTGGTTCTATAATTATTTGAAAAATATGTAGGATTTGGATAAGGAGCGAGCAGTTGATTTGAATTTTTAAAGCTAATATTATGACTTTTTTAAAAATGCTTTTTCTGTTTTGTTTTACTCCCAAAGAATTTGAGTAATTGAGATGCAGTAAGTATTTAACAGTAAGATATAATCATGAAGTAGAGCTCACTTTTATCAATTTTAGCTCGTAAATTGTTGGGTTCATTTGGCCCCATATAAATTCAGTTAATATTTTATCTCCATTTTTTTTTTTTTTTTGGTGAGGAAGCTTGGCCCTGAGCTAACATCTGTTATCAATCTTCCTCTCTTTGCTGAGGAAGATTAGCCCTGAGCTAACATCTGTGCCCATCTTCCTCTATCTTGTATGTGGGATGCTGCCACAACATGGCTTGATGAGTGGTGTGTAGGTTAGCACCTGGGATCCGAACCTATGAACCCCAGGCTCCCAAAGCGGAGCATGCGAACCTAACCAGTACACTACTGGGCAGGCCCCATTACTTCCATGTTTTAGTAAGTGGGTGTTTAGGGGAAACAGTTTCATTCTCAATGTTAGCTTAGAATAGAAAGTAGGTTCTAACTATGTACAGGGAACTGTCTATTCCTGGAAATGCTCTGGAATAGGATAAATGTTATTTCCAAAGTTGAAGGTTTAATTCCTGTTTTATTGTTTGGTCATTTAACCTATTTTATTAAGAAAACTCACTGTTACATAATAGTTTGATAAATTGTAACTTTTTTTAATCTATTCTCTCTTTTATACTCATAGTAACCTTATGAGCCAGGTAGGCCAGGATTATTATTTCTGGTTTTCATATGAGCAGAGTATATATTGGATAGTACCCCACTAACATAGATCTAGAATGTTGGTGGGCTATAAATAAAATTTAGGTCTTATGATATCAAATTATACATATGCCTTTCCTAATGAAGCGTACTTTTGTCTGTCAATAGGAATGTCTTTTATTTTAGAAGACAAATTTCTCAGCACTGTGCTCAACATTTATTGTTAATTTATATATGTTCTGCAAATCACTTGGAATTGTATCAAATGGTCACTTGTAAATGTGAAATTATTTATAGAAAGCTACACTTTGGGGCCTGCCCTGTGGCCCAGTGGTTAAGTTCATGCTCTGCTTCGGCGGTGTGGGGTTTTGGATCCTGGGCACGGACCTGGCACTGCTCATCAAGCTGTGCTGAGGGGGCCTCCCCCATAGCAAGACTAGAAGAACCTACAACTAGAATATACAGCTATGTACTGAGGCTTTGGGGAGAAGATGAAGGAAAAAAATGATTAGCAACAGATATAAGCTCAGGGCCAATTTTTTTTAAAAAAAAGGTTCACCTTTTTTAGTTTGCCACTTACTGGCTATGTGACCTCAAACATGCTGTTTAACGGCTCACTGTCTCAGCTTCTCTATCCATAAAATGGTGATAAGAATTTTACCAACTTCAGACACTTGCTGTGTCAGTTGTATGAATCAATTTATATAAAGTACTTAATTTAACACAGGTCTTGGCACACATTAAGTACTATATAAATGTTAGCTATTAATATCGTCATCATTTATCCTTTTTTTAAAAAAGCATGGTGTCAATACTTGCATGGGGAATAAAGATTGACACTTTTAAATGGTCTTTGAAGACAAAGGATAAATGAAGTCGTAGAAAGTGAATAAAATTGGTTTAGGAAAAAAAGAATAAGGAAATAGTTACAATTAAGGATTAAATCTAGGCGTGAGCTTTCTGTCAGTAAATTAAAATTAGGAAACATGAATTGCATGTTTATTGATGTCTGCAAAGTAGAACAAAATCTTGATTTAGAATGTAACTATAAAAGAAATTATGCGAGGACCATTAAGCAGTAAATACTAAAGATTTTCCTGTGTATATTTAATCTTTGTTCTCTCCAATTTGTATCCAAAGACAAGCAAACATTAATAGAGAAATTAATAGGGAAATGGTAAGAGGTACTCAAACACTGATCCTCATTCTCATTATGATTTAGCAAGAGAAACAGCAACTGATGTGAGTTGCTCCTAAGTCTGTAAATGGTTAAAAAATCAGCACAGTTAGTTGAAGTTGAAAGTGATTAAGGGGGTTACAAACTGCAGTGCTCACAGTTGGAACACAGCCATAATCACAAGTTGTGGCGCTCTCTCTCTTCAGCTGTAGCTGCAAAATGACTTTGAAGGTTTATATTCTTCGGTGCATTGCAGTGACAACCAAAATTCCCAATACATTAAACTATCTGGCAAAATTTGGAGTAGGAATAAACCATTGCAACTTTGGTAATTTTAGGAAAAGGATTGTAGAGCCACTGTTTGCACCTGTTGAAAAATTTTCCAGCTTAAGGAGCAGTATAGAAGAACCCAAGTGAATGAAGTAGAGTTATAGTAAAGAAAATAATTATAGTGCAATTGAGCAGAACTCAGTATGGAATCTTAAAGGAATTGTACATGAAAAGTTCTTAACCCTGACTTTGCAGAAAAAAAATTTTGGCTTTAGATATGGGTTAACAGTTGATTTGTTTTCCAGATTTTTTTCCCCTACATATTCCAGAGAGATTTTGAGGGATATAGATACAGTGATTTTCTCTGAGCTGCCCCTGTGCCTCTTCTTGAGTTCAAGAAAATACTTGTGCTTCTAGCTTTTGATGCAAGGTCTCTCCAATTTTGATTACTTCTTTGGTGAACAGATTAAGTGTTTTAGTGATATTGTCCAGCGTCTTGGTAAATCTTTTAGTTATGGTATATAGAATGTTCCCCTAATATACGAAAGAGGAACTGAAGTAGGGCCAAGAGCAGCATTCTGCTGTTCTCTGGGGTGACCAGATTGTCTAGGTTTATATCTAGTGCTTAGTCTTTCTCTTCCAAAGTTTGATAGTTTCAATTAAAGAAAGATCTGTTTTCCTGGCCATAATCTGAACTCTGACTTGACATTGTAGCCAGAAGACTGTAAATCTTTAAGAAAACTTTCAGAGATATTGAGAACATAATGTTGGTTGAAATGGACAAGAAGAAAAAACCCCTGCAGTTTCCTTTGAGAAAGGTCTGAGTAGTTATTTATTTAACTCATAGCCAAGTGGAATTTTCCAGTTGTGGTAAGTGTGGCCTGAAAAATATATATTTAACAAAGGAGAATTTAAGATAGTTTAACAAAATACAGTCTTTTATATTTAAGAAGTTGATATTTTCCAAAAGTGTTTGCCTCTATTACACATTATTTCTTTGGTTATATACTCAAAGATAAGAAACATTTTTGTTTCTTGTTCCCATCTACAAATAGCTTTGCGAACATTTTAGTAATTTATGTTTCCCTTAGTATTGAGTGAGATTGAATACTTTTCTGCAATTCTTCTACTATTTTTAGTTCCAGTTTTCCATATCTTTCCAACTAATCAATTTAAGAAGTTTGCCACCTCTCCAAACAAATGGATTTTTAGAGATATTGATGTGTATTACATCAATTTCCCAGCCAATATCAGCCATAGAAAATACAGAAAGAATCTTTAGCAATCAGTGCTCACACATGCATACATGGTCGTATATTTATGTTATATATATTATGCATAACATGTTTATACATAATTCAGGGTAAACAACATGTTACTGCATAGGTACTATTTTTATTGTGGTAACATTGGTTTAAAACATTATATAAATTTCAGGTGTATATCGTTCTATTTTGGTTCCTGTGTAGATTACATCATGTTCCCCACCCAAAGACTAATTAACAATCCTTCATCACACGTATGTGCCTAATCACCCCTTTCAATACTTTTTAAAATAAATCTTTACTAAATGCTTATGCTTAGATGCATTCAAAAGCAGTTGTAATTGTTCCTTCACATTGGTTGTTGGAACATTATATTCTGTAGAAGAGCATGTATATTTCATGCATATGGCCTAAATTTCTTTTTATCCATTAATAGCATGTACACAATAGATCTAAACCCAATCACATTAGTAATACAAATTCCATTCAAGTAATTCTTTACTCAACATGCATTCTTTGTCTGTACTTGTGATCATTCATTACTGCAAAGAGTTAGCATTAGGGCTGTAACCTATTTCTCCTTTATTTGAGATGCCCAGGAAAGAGAGAAAGATGAGCTGTGAAATACACCTTAAACATGCTGATTCCTGAAATTCTGGAAGACACACTAATAGGGCTTACTAGGAGGGAATGACCTTTTCTATGAAATGCTCTTAGCAGTATGCACTTGTCTGCATATTTGTTACCTGTCAAATCTTTGAAATCCTTCTGGTCTAGGGAACAGAAGAAGTGTGAGCATGTTATGCTGTTTTTGCTTACCCTATGGATGACCCATACATCTGAGCTATAAGAACCCCACCATGGTGGGAAATATACAGGTCGAAAGAAGCAATAAATGGAAATAGGGGAAATTATGGCAAACAAAGGATGCTCATAAGTGAGTCATGATTTCAGCTAAGAATGCAATCAAACTATTTCCACTAGAGTCCTCGGAGCAAGAGAATAGGGCTATTAGTGATCTCCGTCAAATCTTAGCAGTCACTAGTGGCAGACACTGGGAGAAACCTCAGGATTTGTTTTTTCCAGAAAAGAGGAATTGGACTCTTAATGATTTATGAGCTCTGCCCCAAAACTCCACCTAGCTAATTTGGTGAAAAGATGTCAAACAGTACCCCTGATAACTTATCAGTAGCCGCCTACTACCTACCTACCATTTGATTCACAGTTTATATTTACCATT
Organism: Equus asinus; assembly: GCF_041296235.1. Taxonomy (NCBI): domain Eukaryota; kingdom Metazoa; phylum Chordata; class Mammalia; order Perissodactyla; family Equidae; genus Equus; species Equus asinus. Next base: position 39,894,576 of record NC_091799.1, read on the forward strand.
CTGGTTATTTTTCTGATGATCTGAGAAAAAGAGTACCAATGAATCATAGAGGGTGGAGAATGTTGAACAGCAGAACTTCTGTCACTCTGTGTGGCTATTAATCAAGGTGATGCATTGCTAAGACAGCTGCCTGGGTGTGACAGAAAGCAGATTGTTCCTGCCTTCCCAGCATGTCAGAAGTTTATTTGCTACACTGAATATGTAGAATGTGAATGTGAATGGAATGCATTTAAAGAAGGTGCAAATGGAACCTGAAGAGCCTCAAGGGAGCTCAGTTTGGATGTAACTGGGTGTCCTGATATTACCAATAATACTCCTCTGGAGATATGTAAGGGACCTTTATGTGATACCTTATATCACACCCAGATGGGATATACTAGGGGATTGAATATACCTAAGTGATTGTTTCATTGGGTACATAATGTTTTTGGGTGCATATAGCTTCTAGAGTTGCACACAAAAATATAAATATTCAATGGCAGTGACATATACTGTTGCTTGATCAGAACTGGACATGCAGCCAAAGATATTCTGTGAAGATTTAAGGAGTTGGTTTTGGAATACTAAGGTGGCCAAAATAACATTGTAGAGCCTTGTCATCAGGAGTAAAAGACTTGCTAACCCAAACAGGAACACTAGAGGGACCTCTATTTCAGGAGAATGACCATGGCTGGAATCAACCTGAAAGACTTAAAAGAAATGGACTAATTGAATAAAAATTCTCATGGAAAAGCATTAAAATGTTGGGAGAAGTCTTGAACTCTCATATAGAAAGGACTAGTGGGTATTCTAATATTTATGAAACCCAATATTTTTAAAGTTCAATGATTGACAGTGCTAGAGGGGAACAGGGAGTTGTATTTATAGGATTTGGTGTAAGTCTAAATTAAGGCAGGTTGTCACTGGACATTGTGGCAAATATTATTCTTGAATGGCCTTGGCAGTCAAATTGCTCTCTTTAAATGCAAAAATCAGTAAAGATTCATCTCTTAAAAGTAAATTTGAAATTCTCACAATATTCCAGATTGATTTGCCAATGGAATGGATGTTGGTTCCCTTCAATAACACACAAAAAAATAACATGGACCTTCTCTATGATGCAGATGCTTGGGATTGGATAGATCAAAGAACAATACTGTGTTTTCACTGTTGCAATATTACGTAGTGGCAACCATTAGCCAGTACCTGTAAAACCTATATTAGGATATGTGGGATATGGTTATGACCATAAAGCAGACTGATCCCAGAATTTACTGAAATATGGCTTCTTATCCACAGACCAGTCAATGAGAACATGTGATACATAAGAATTTCTGTTGGAAAGGAAAGAATAATTATGCTTCAGTTTTCTTCCTGTTGTATGATGTGTTACACATTAATCTCTCTTCCCACAGATACATGATGTAACAAAAGGGTTGGTAAGTTTATTGATAAAATGGAATGAAAACCAAATTTAAGTAGACAATGACTTCAAGAATGAGAACATACTTTAGGAGATAGATTTGAAGCACAAAATTGATGGACTAGGTATGCAGTGGACAAAAAAAGTGAAATAAAAGGACACAGAAAAGTAAATGCTTTCATCATCACGTAAGACATTCTGTTTCTGCCTAGGATGTAGAAACCTCGAAAGAGCATCACTTCCAAACTAACAGAAAAAGCCAGATAATCTACAAAATCGTAATCTTTCATGAACTCATGAGATAGCTGAAGTAACAGGGAAAATAGATTAAATCCAGAGGGAAACAAGATGGAAACACTTGATCATCTCTTGCAGAGTATAGTACGAGGATATACTGGACACTATACAGATGAGAAAGAAAACTATAGAAAAAATTAATTACTAAAATCTGAGTCTGGTCTAGTGTACAGGTATGGAACCCATGAAGGTCAAAGAAATGTGTAGTTCAGGCCGACAGGCAGACTCTTTGTGGACCTCAACAAGGCAATCAGGAGAAAACCTGGGGCAAGGTGGAGGAGTGAATAAATCGTCTATCAATCATGCATGCCTGGAAGAGGAGAACAACTGCTATTAAAAGACATAGAGCCCCATCCAGATGCTTCTCTGCTACAAAAGCCTTAAACCAAAGGGAAAAGGGCAATAAGACCCATAAACCCCAGCACACAGGTAAAGACACATAGCACCTGGAGGAAGGATTAAAAATAATCCCTCTATTCATTGGGAAAGAGGAAGGAAACTGTCTTGTGTTCATATCATTAGATTTCTTCTATCACTGGAGAAAGGTTAAGATCTCTGAAAAAGCCCAACCCCTGAGACCCAGGGAGAAAATGTTTTTTAAACCTTGTTTCCCACCACGAGTTTAGCAAATATGAAGCAACTGTCAAGAGCTCAGCTAAGCCTGATGGAGCCGAGCTCCCAGGAGTCAGAGTAGGCAATGGAGACAAGCCAGAATGAAAGTAACAGCCAAGCCTTCCATCACTTACTGCGATTGTATAGACAAGAGGCTAACCTGGAGAAAGCGCCAACTCCTTGTTACATTTCCCCACATGGAATGGCTCACCTTCTGATAAGGTGAATCATCACAGATATGGAGGTCACTCGCTGTAGGGAAAGCCCGGAACAAACAGCACTTGCAGTTGTATGGACCTGGAGGCTGAAGGAGGGCAAGGGCCAAGGGCTAGGAGTGGGAAGGTACTGAGTACTAAGTCAGAGTAAAGTATCTTTAAGGTTTCCTTCCTCCTCCCAATAAAGAGGCACCTTGATAGAGGCACCTGAGTATGGCTTTTGCCAAATGGCCCAGATGCAGATGTTTCTGAATGGAGGCTCCTCCACCAGGAATGCAAATTTGTGTAAGAGCCTGGCTGGCTAGGGAGGCCTGAGTCCTCGACTGTAGCTCCCTTCAGAAACTGCAGTGTGTTGGCTGTGCACCAACTCTTGTGTGGGGAGAGCAGCTTTTCACCACAGGGACTGCCAGGTGAAGCCTTTGTAAATGCCTATGGTTGAGCCTAAAAAAATCACTCTTTGGCTTTTTGGCCAGGAGCCAAACTAACAAGTAACAAGCAGTAACAGTCCACCAGTGTTGGACTGGCAATAATGTGAAGAGAGACTCCTCTGAGACACATGTACAAAGTGAAAGCTGAGTGTGGAGCAAAACATGGGAAGAACTCTCTAGGAACCCAGCCCTCACCTTAAGCACAAGGTAACAACAGAGGAATTTGAAGACATTGGTGCAAGAAAGGTAACCATAGCAACAGCACAACCAAAAGTGTAGCCCAGTTCCTCATTAGCTTGACTCTGCCCACATACTAATGGCTCAGCACAAGAACAGGCATGCCGATTATCAGAGATAATTGATATTTACATTTTTGACTGTATTAATTATGATGTCTGGTCTCTAATTAAAGAATGAGACAGATGAAGCAAAGCAAGAAAGGCAATCTGCTGTCAATAGACAAAGCAATGAACAGAATGAGACTCAGAGATAACCCATATGTTAATACTACCAAACAGGGAATATTAAATATCTATGAAGGATATCTTAAAAGCTCTAGTGAAATAGGAAGACACCATGAGCTAACAAATGGGGAACCTCAGCAGACAGGTGAAAACTATAACAAAAAAATCAATTGGAAATGTTAGAAATAAAGAGCAGGGTAACAAAGATGAGGAATGTATTTGTTTAATGGACTCATCAGTAGGCTTGGCACAGCCAAGTAAAGAATCAATGCACTTAAAACTAGGTCAATAGCAATTACCCATACTGAAACAAAAGCAGAAAACAGAGCAGGGAGAAAAACAGAACAGAGCATCCAAGAACAGTGAGAAAATATCAAACCATTTAATATATGTGTCACTGGAATCTTGGGAAGAGAAGAGAGAGAGTGGGGTAGAGAGATATCTAAAGAGATAATGGCTCAGAATTTGCAAAATCAGTAAAAGATGCTAAATCACAGAGCTAATAACTTTAGAGAACCCCAAATAGGTTAAATACTTGAAAATAAAGACAAGATATATCATGTTCAAATTGCTAATAAGCAAAGCAAAGGAAAAAATCTTGAAGGCAACCAGAGAAAATCGAGAGCACATAAAAAGAAAAAAAATAGCAAATATGTCTTCATACTGTTAGAATTTGTGCAAATGGGTTGACCATAGAGTGCTACAAGAAAAGAAAAAAATACCTGTCAACCCAGAATGCTATAACCAGTGAAAATATCTCTCAAACTTGAAGATAAAATAAGAAATTTTAAATAGAATAGAAACAGAACTGAGAAAATTCATAAATAGTAGATCAGCACTCTAAGAAATATTTTAAAAAAGTATTTAAGGCAGAAGGAGTAATATTCCAGTATGAAACTTGAACCTACACAAAGAAATGAAGATGTCTGGAAATGATTCAATTTTTAATTTCTTTTAGAAATTTTGACTGATGATGTTTATTCTCTCTAAAATTTATTTTGTTGTCTAAATCTGGGATTGTCAACCTTTTTCTGTCAGGGGAGAGTGAGTAAATATTTTAGAGTTTGTGGACCATTTGCTTTTGGATGCAACTACTCAGCTCTACTGTTTTAGTGTGAAACCAGCAGACAATAGAAAAACAAATGGACTTGGCTCTGTTCTAATAAAACTCTACTTAAAACAGATGGGAAGCCAGATTTGGACCACTGTCCATAGTTTGCCAACTTCTTACCTAACGTAAAACTACTTTCAAGGCATTATGGATTTACAGCATAGATAAAAAAAAAAAGTATGACAATATTAGCACAGAAGATGAGATGAAGGAATTGAAAATATACTGTCAAGTTTTTTTAACTATATGTAAATCAATATAGTACCATGTAAAAGAAGACACTGATTAGTTAAAATACATACTTTAAACCCTGGGGAAACTGCTATTTTTAAACAGAAGCATACATACAACCCTAATAGTGGACATAAAATGGAATCATAAAACCCAGAATAACCAAAGGGTGGGCAAAAAGGAGACACTAAATAAGAAACAACAAATGGACAAATAGAAAACAACAAGCAAGGCCATAGATATTAATGCATCCATATCAATGAGTACCTTCTTTGGAAATAGTCTAAATGCACCAAATGAAGACAGTGATAGCAAGATTAGGTTTTAAATAAAGCAAACCCAACTATATGCTGTCTACATGTAACCCACTTTTTTTGTTGCTGAGGAAGATTCACCCTGAACTAACATCTGTTGCCAATATTCCTCTTTTTTTTGGTTTTTTCTTGAGGAAGATTAGCCCTGAGTTAACATCCATGCCAGTCTTCCTCCACATGGTATGTGGGTCACTGCCACAGCATGGCTGACAGATGGGTAGGTCAGCACCCAGGATCCGAACCTGTGAACCTGGGCCACCAAAGTGGAGCACACTGAACTTAACCACTATGCCACAGAGCTGGTCCTGTACAAATAACCCACTTTTAATATAAGGACATACATAGGTTAAAAGTAAAAGAATGGACAAAAATTGTATTACATAAACATTACTCAAAAGAAAGGCAGGGTTGCTATATTAATATCAAAGTAGACTTCAGAAAAAAATATTACTAGGGATAAAGAGGGACATAATGATCAAGAAGACATAAAAATCATAAATGTATACTCACCTAACAATAAAACTTCAAAATACATAAAAACTGACAAGACTGAAAAAAGATATAGCAATTCCATGAGTTTTTGGAGATTTCAGCACTTATCTATAGCAAAAGTAGACAGAAAATCCATAGCAATATAGTAAACATAAACAACACAATCAAATAATCTAATAAACATTTAAAGAACATTCCACTGCAAAGAGCAGAGTGCACGTTCTCAAATGCACAGTGAATATTTATCAATGTAGATCATGTTTTTAAATATTAAAAGACTTTTAAAATGAAAGAATTTAAGTCATGAAAAATGATTTCAGACTAGAAATCATAATGAAATCAAAGTTAAACCAGAAAACATAATGAAAAGATATCTGGAAAATTCTTAATTACTTGGAAATGAAGCCACATATTTCTAATAACCCAAGTATTAAATAGAAAGTCAAAAGAAAGTAAGATATTGTCCCGTCCCCCAACAATAAAGAATTATTTGCCCCAATATGTAAATAATGCTGAGGTTGAGAAATCCTTTTCCAGAAAATAGAAGAGTAAATAATGTAAAATTAATAATTTACATTAATTGGAAAAAAATAATGCTATCATTAGAACCAAAACCAGAAGAAGAAATCAGAAGAAAACCAATAACCTTAACAACATAGACAGGGGGATGCTCAATAAAATTATAAAAAATTTAATCCAGCAAAAGACCTAATCATCATGTAGGGCCTATGCCAGGAGTGCAAGAGTAATTCAATATTTGAAAATAAGTCCATATAATTTTCCATATACACAAAGTAGAAAATAAAAAAACTCTATGAGAATTTTAGGTATTTGATTGTTAATATGATGTTTAATTGGACATCTTTGGATCTAAGGTGCAAGGCTTTCTAGTTTCCAAATAGACATTTTGTGCAAGGCTTACAAAAAGAGGACAAAAGAGGATTATCTGTTTTAAGACCTCAATGTTGAGGCTCAGTCAGGAGTTGCAGACTCAGTTTTTTAGGGTAATTTTATTTCCAGCAACTTGTTGCTCTTCTCTGCTTCTGTGCTTTTGTAGGGACATGATAGGCCTGCTTATCCTCAAATCTGGAGGGCAGATTCTTGAGCTTTTGTTACTTACCTCTCAAAAGGCCTGTGTCCATGAAAGATGTTGCAGATGCTACACTCTTGCCCCCAAGACCCACAGCTCCTTTGACTGTCAGTATTTTTGCATCTCAGTAATGTCCTTGATGAATTCACCAAAGTTTCTTCTGTATCTTTCTCTGCAGGTCAGTGGATGCTGACTCACTCAACATTCACATAATTAAAGGGAATCATTCAAGTGGATATTTGCAAAACACGTACAATCTGCTTCAAGGTGATTTTTGGCCTTCCTAAAAGACAAAAGCTCCTGGCAACATATAGCCAGCAGTTCATTATCATTATCATGTGTGCCACCCAAGGTACTCTGTTATAGATAAGAGTTTAGAAGAGAAGGCAAGTGATCTCATTAATTCACCATTTGTTTGTTGAGTCACTAGTAAGTACCAGGCACTGGTGATATGAAATTAATATATCATATCCATATTTTAGTAACATCACTCTAGAGAAAGTATGGAAAACATGTGGAAGAAAGAGAAAGGAGAAAGAAGGCTTTTGCAGGTATCCGAGTAAGAGATGATGACAGCTGAGACAGGGTAATGTAGTCTAGTCTTTCTTGACTAGTCTTGATAGTGTAAGAAAATACAGTTTGGACAAGTTTTGAGAAATAGAATCAGCATGATATGTGAATCAATGTGGACGTTACAGGAAGCAAAAGAATCAATATAAACATGTACAATTGGATAATGATGCAGTTGTCATGGATACAGAAGAAAGAACAAATTTGATAGGAGAAGATACAAATTGTATTTTGAACAAGGTGAATTTTACATATCCAATAAGAAGTTTGGAACAAGTACTAAGATTTTAGAGATAAAGAATTGAGAGTAGGAATTAAGAGTAAGACTATTTCAATCAAACTGTAAGAAAGGAGAAAATTTCAAAGGCAGAGATTATAGAAGGAGTGGAAGGATCTGGTACAGACCTCTGGGGGAATGTAAACCTTCACGGGGCAGGAGGCACAGTTACAGAAGTATGAACAAATGAGCTTTAATGAAAGTGTAGAGAAGAGTTTTTAAAAAGAAGTGATATAACCCTGTTTAGAAGTCAAGGAGGATAAAGAGTAGAAGTGGGAAATGTATTTGAAAATCAGGAAATCTAGAATGACTATTGTGAGAGGAGTTTTATTGGATTTGAGTGTAGTGTAGGGGAGGAAAAACGTTTCCTCTTCCCTCTAGGTTCTTCTGGCTGGGCTATGAATTAAGTCCACATGAGACAGAATAACAGGAGAAAATCAAACAAAGCTTTATAACATGTATAAATGGGAGAAACCCAGGAAAGCTGAGTAACTCACTAGAATGGCCAAAGCTGTCACCTTAAATAGCATCTATAGCTAAAGACAAAGGAGGATGTTGTGGGCAGTGGTTTGGGGCTTCAAAGACAAGAAGGCAATTCACATGGAAATGGAAAAGCAAATGTTTGGTAAAGAGAACTTTGATAAGAATGGGTTTAGCAAGGACCCTCCTAGTCTATGGATACCCAGAGTTATCTATTGTAATGGTCTGTCCTGGGGATAGGCCTTTTACAGTAAATTTCTTTTAGGCGGTTAGAAGGGGAGGTCAAAGTTTCTTTCAGAGTCTTTCCTAAAAATAATCAAGGAAAGGCAAAGAGATGCATTTTGGGGTGGACAATTCTGATTCCCGACAGTAGCAACAGTAAAATTTGGTTACGTAATTAAACAACAGAATTTTCTTTTCTTACTCTCTCCTGGATGTGAAGTTTTCAAGATTTGCTTGTTTTAGAAATAAAATCACTTGAACCAATGTAAGTAAGCCAAAAGATGAAGAACAATATAAATAATCTAAATCAATAAAACTGCAGAGAGAATGCATTCAAAACAACAAAAGAAATGTTTCAACTTCTATGAACTTTCGAGGTATAAAGAGTAAAGACAGTGCTGAGAGGAATAGTGCTGAACATCTTGAAAGTACATTAGGGATCTCAGATTTGCTACTGTAGCCATTATACCCCTCAATTTGTGAAAAGTTGCCAGCAGAAATACTTCATGTATTTAAAATCATAGTCACAGACAATCACCTCTGATTTCTTTCTTTAAGCTACAATTTTAAGAGTGTGAAACGCTCCTCAAAGAACATTTTCTTTTATTCATGACACTTAAAAAGCAATTTATTTTCCTGTGAAGATAATTATATGAGCAGATCACTCAAGTTCTTTCAATAAGCAAGATTTTGAGGTTGGTATATGTAATGTCACCCTACTAATTTTAGCGTGATGGTAGAATTGCTTTACATTGATATCATTGATCAATTTAGTCCTGAATATTTACTTAAAATTTAAACAAAGTAATATTTTTCTTCAATAAGGAAAAATAGGAATTGGTCATATATACACATTCACTCAATCTTGTGTAACCATAGATAATTGAGGATATTCATTGACCCTTAGAGGAAGAGAAAACCTAAATTTGTATCTGAGTTATCTGACATGGAGACTTTAAGAAGAAGGATGGTAGGGGAAAGGGAGAGGGGACATAACAACTTGATACCATTATGCATATTGTGGGGGATCAGAATTGGCCACTCCAAAATGTATCTTTTTGGCTTGATTATTTTTAAGGACAGGAGACTCTGAAAGGAACTTTGACCTTCCCCCTAACTGCCCAAAAGAATTTAAGATAGAAAGCCTACTCCCAGGACAGGCCATCACCATAGGTAACTCTAGGTATCCATGGACTGGGAGGGTCCTTGCTAAGCCCATTCTTATCAAAGTTCTGTCTCTCCTGGGTCACATTGTCTTTAGAGGGCCCAGCAAACACTTGTTTAACAAACATGTGCATTTCCATCTCAATGTAAATTGCCTTCCTCCCCTTTGAAGCCCCAAACCACTACCCTCAACATCCTCCTTTGTCTTTGGCTGAAGATGGTATTTAAGGTGGTGGCTTCAGTGATTTTGTCAAGTTACTCAGTTTTTCCAGGTTTCTCCTATGTATACATGTTATTAACCTTTGTTTGATTTTCTCTTTTTTTCTGTCTCATATCAGTTTAATTCTTGGACCAGCCAGAAGGACCTAGAGGGCAAAGGAATTGTCTTCTCCCCCTACAACACTCTTGGACTGAGAGATGCTCTGGGAAAAATCATTGACTAAGTTAAGGAAGGGAGGGGGATACACAGCTGAATATATGCCCCAAATGAGGAAATTCTCAACATTGTTAGCAATGAGAGTATAGATCACACAGAACTTGTAGAGCTGCAGAAGACTTCCTTGCCTTCAACACAGGGACTGTAAATAAGATATCAGATATATACATGGTTTACCTTCAGCATCAGTGTACCATCCTGCAGTTAAATTTTGTCCTAAAGGTTTATTTTCCCTTAAACTGCTTTCAATATGCTAATAATTACTGTTTGCAGAGTAGGTGTCTAGAATTTTCCAGGTATATGTGTGCCTCTCAGAGTATTTCAATTGAAATAGGAAATCTGGTTTGCAAATATTTTCTAAAGTTCCATAGATTGCACTTTTTCTTTGTTTCATTTGCTGTGTAGAAGCTTCTTAGTTGAATGTAGTCCCACTTGTCCATTTTCGCTTTTGTTGCTTGTACTTTTAGTGTCATATCTAAGAATTCATTGCCTAGGCCAAAACGTGAAGATTTTCCCTTATGTTTTTTTCTAGGTCTTATGTTATCTTTAATCCATCTGGGGTTTATTTTCATGTATGGGGTAAGATAAGGATCCAATTCTTTTGCATGTGGATATACAGTTTTCCCAAATAATTTGTTGAAGAGATAGTATTTTTCCCATTGTGTATTCTTGGCACCTATGTTGAAGATCAGTTGATTGTATATGAGTGGGTTTATTTCTGAATGCTCTATTCTTCTCTTTTGGTCTACATGTCTGTTTTTATGTCCCGTCAAACTATTTTAATTACTGTAGCTTTGTGTAATGTATCTTGAAGTCAGGAAGTATGATGCTTCCAGCTTTGTTCTTCTTTCTCAAGATTGCTTTGGCTATTCAGGGTCTTTTGTGGTTCTATATCAATTTTAGGATATTTTTAAATTTCTGCCAAAAATGCCATTGGAATTTTAATGGAGATTGCGTTTAATTTGTAGATTGATCACTTTGGTTAGTATGGACATTTTAACAATATTTAAGTCTTCCAATGCATGAGCAGAGGATGTCTTTCTATTTATTTGTATTTTCTTTAATTTCTTTCAACAAGTCCTGTAGTTTTCAGCATACAAGTCTTTCACTTTCTTAGTTAAGTTTATTAGTAAATATTTTATTCTTTTTGATGCTATTATAAATGGAATTGTTTGCTTAATTTCCCTTTTAGATAGTTCATTGTTGGTGAAAATATTTGTAAACCATATATCTGATAGCGAGTTGATATCCAAAACATATGAAGAGCTCCTATAACTCAAGAGCAAGGAAACAAATAATCTGACTAAAAAATGGGCAAAGGACTTGAATAGACATTTCTCCAAAGATGTCCAAATTGCCAATAAAGTACATGAAGAGATGCTCAACATCGCTAGTCATCAGAGAAATGCAAATCAAAACCACAATGAGATATCACCTATCACCTGTTAGGATGGTCATTATTGAAAAAACAGAGGAAAAAGAAGAAAAATGTTAGCTAGTATATGGAAAAATTGGAACCCTTGCAAACTGTTGGTGAGAATGCAAAATGGTGCAGCTGCTATGGAAAACAGCATGGAGATCCCTCAAAAAATTAAAAATAGAACTACTGCATGTTCCAGGAATCCCATTTCTTGGTATATATCCAAAAGAATTGAAATCAAGATCTTGAAGAGATATCTACAGTCCCTTGTGCTTGCAGCATTATTCACAATAGCCAAAATATGGGAACAACCTAAATATCCTTTGACAGGTGAATGGATAAAGAAAATGTGGTATACATACAATGGAATATTATTCAGCCTTAAAAAAAGAAGGAAATCTTGCCATATGCAACAGCATGAATGAACCTTGAGAACATGATACTAAGTAAGATAAGCTTGTCACAGAAGGACTAAATACTGTATGTTTCCACATATATCAGTAGCTAAAATAGTCAAATTCGTAGAACAGAATTGGAATGGTGGTTGCCAAGGGCTAGGGAAAGAGGGACATGAGGAGTAGCTGTTCAGTGGATATAAAGTTTTGGTTATACAAGATGACTAAGTTCTGGAGATCTGCTATACAACATTGTGCTCATAGTTAATATTATGTTGTGTGCTTAAAAATTTGTTTAGATTTCATGTAAAGTGTTCTCACCACAATATACATAAATAAATAATAAATGCATGAGTTTAAATAGGAAAGGCTTAAAGAGAGATCTAGCACCAGCAACAAAAGATTTTGCAAGGACATCATTAGACATGAAGATCTTATAACCTTTGTTAGTATCCACTGCAGGCTAAAATTCAAGACTTCTGTGAAAAAGATGAATAAATAGTATAAGTAAACATAAATGATACTGGAAGAATTTGAGACAATACTAAAACAAAGGCTTTGAAATCTGTAGGTAGAAAAGGAATTTGGTGTATGTATAATCCAGCTGTGATCTGTATAATTGAGCTGTGAGAAATGTGTGATCCAGCTGTAGTTTCTGTGGCTTTTGAGTAGGCAACCTCTCTTGATTCTGGACTTCTTTGTGTACACTGTTTTCTGGGAGACTCTTCCTCCTTCATCCCTTCCCCTGCATTTCAGTAACTCCTTCTCATCCTCTATCTTTCCAAAATCTAAGATCATAATAAATTCCATCCTCTATCTTCCTACATCTGAGATCATAATAAATTTACCTGATATTATATGCCCATGGCAACGTGAACTTTCCATTTTAACCTAACCATACTTTATTGTAATTATGTCCTTTTTTAATACTAATCCCAAAACTTTAATATTTTTGAGGGCTAATAAACATTATACTCTTCATTCTTTTCCTAGTCATGGTAGGTTAGTGCTAAAGAAATACAGTTGAATTATTGAATAAAGGAAAGAATCAAATTGTAATCTACCATTTATTTGACATGGAATATCAGACAAAGCAATTATCTTTATACCAACAGAGGGAGTGATTAGATTATCTAAGATTACTTTAGATTTTGCAATAATTCCTTAAAGTTAGCATCAAAATTGGAGCAGATAGTAGGATGCCTTAAGGAATAATTGAAATTTAATCTTTGATCTTCAGTTATGTGATAATTCCTCATGGATTATTCAAGCATTTGGCAATTAGTTGAATATTGGGCAATTTCTAGTTTTCAAATACTTCCTGGATAAGAAATCAAAGTTGTTGAAAAAAATGTTATTGGAAAATCAATATTAAATTATAGTTGTAACTAGTAACATCCTCTGTTGAGTCAAGCTTTTAGCCTCTTAAAAGATGGCATTGTCATGTTTAAACTGTTGATTGCTTTTTGTCATAATCATGTTTGGATGAAATGTTAGAACTATCTTTCTACAAGAGTTAGCTTTTTAGATACTGATTTTAAATCTATACAATAAATCATATTTGTGTTGATGGATGAAAGGGATAAAGGGGGAAATCTAACAGAGTTATCAAGGACAGTTTTACCTCATCTTTTCAAATTAAATGAGATGAAAGTAGGGAAACAAAAACTGGGCATCATAGGATTGTGTTTTATTTTTAAATTTTAGCAGTGCAAACAAAAATAGCTAGAAAAAATCCTGCTACTCTACTTTGGTAAATTACTACGGCATGCCATAATTAGCCTCATGAAAGTTAATCTATCAGTGTCTGCTTTCCAGGAAACTCAACCTAAGACGATTGATATCAGAAGAGGCCATGAAAGCAGATAATAGGGTGATGTCTTGTGGCTGGACCACTTGCTGCCAGACGGGCAATAAGAACCTCTCACTGATGATGCTTTATTTCTTTTTTTAAAGATTGGCACTTGAGCTAACATCTGTTGCCAATCTTCTGTTTTTTTCTTCCTCTCCCCAAGGCCCCACAGTACATAGTTGTATATTATAGTTGTAGGTTCTTCTGGCTCTGCTACGTGGGACGCTGCTTCAGCATGGCTTGATGAGCCGTACTAGGTCCATGCCCAGGATCCGAACTGGCAAAACTCTGGGCTGCCGAAGCAGAGCACGTGAACTTAACCACTTGGCCACAGGGCCGGCTCCACACTGATGATTCTTCTTGGTGGAACACAGAGAGATCCTGGCAGAAAAGAAAAATGCAATTGTTAAAATTTTCACTTTTGGTGACCTGGGGTGGTATACTGCAGGAAAGAAATGTATTAGTTGGTATAAAGTTTGCAGCATTTGAGAAACATGGGGAAAACAGTAACTATAAGGACAATGGAATTGGGTAGCTATTTACTAAGCACTATTGATGCTTGAACAATGATCAAATGATGAGAGCAATTAGTAGGGAAGTGAAATCTAAGTGCAAAAATCGGAGAGACTCCTTGGTTTTATATAAATATTCCTTTCAAGAGTGAGCAGAGAAAACTGAGGACCTGGTCCAGGAATAAACCATCAGATTAGCTGAGCTCCTAAGGAAGTAGGTCTGATATGCCAAGGTAAAGGGCATCGTTCAGAAAGAATGGGACCTTGATCCATGAGGTGAGAAATTTGGATTGACGCACTGAAAAGTCTTGGAAATCCATATTCTTCAGGACCCTCAGAGCCTGTAGAAATGGTCCAATATTCCCTATCAAATGGTAGCACTAAGGCTTGATTGAAGAAGACAAAGAGACTTCTCCCCAATACAACATGTGCACCTCTCAGAATATGTACTTAATAACTTCTCTCCTTGCCCAATCCCAGTAAATAGGGTTAAGTTACAGTATGCCTGTTTAAGGATAAGCAGGGAACTATGAAAGGGACTATAACCCAAAAAGGTAATAAGACCTAGCTACTGTATACCAGCAGAAGCTGGGAGAGTGTGCAAGGGATATATTTCTGAGTGTGCTGGATCAAGGGGTCTTGAAACTACAATCAGGTAAGCTAGAGGTTATCAATTTGTGGGTGTCTTCTGGGATACAAGATTTAATATGATGGAAGAACCCTATGAGATGGTATAAACATGCTACTCGGGTGGCTCTTAAAAGCATGAGAAAAATGGCCCTGTAACCCACAAGCTTCCTAATTCAATTATTAGTTTTAACAGGTTATTTTATAGATTACTTTGGATTTTCTACATCTGCATTGTTTGTAAAAATAATAATTCTCCTTTGATATCAAGCAGATATTTCATGATCCATTAAGTTAATCATTATCTTGTCAAGACTAAATAGTCTCACTCTAAATTGTTGATCTTGTCCATTTTCTTTGAATTCAAGTGTCCTCATTCTTCTGTCTCATCTAACTCCTAACTTATCTTTATTCTTCATTTAATTTCTCATGTCAAAGGCTAAATCATGCCATGTGCCTTGGAACTGCATGGAGGTTACTCCCTCATTCTTTTGAATATTCTGCTACTCTTTCTGAAATGAATAATTCCCACTGGATTTTAAGTACCTTTAACACTCTGCAGTTTGAAAAGAAAATAAAAGAATAAGACAAAAAATTCCTTATACCATCGTCTTATATCTCAAGATACTACCTTATTTTCATCTTTTGCAGCAAAACTTCTAACATGTGTTCTAAGCATTGCCTTCACTTAGTTCCTATTCACACACTTTTCAAGCTGCTGTAATTCCAAATCCTATCACTCTACCCAAATTGCTCATCCCAGATCAGCAATAAACTCTCATCTAACTAAATGCAATGGAGATGCTTTATTCCTTATCTCGATACAGCCTTGATACATGAACTCTTTCTTCCTTGGTTTACATAGCAAAGAAACCTCCTACTTTTGCTCCTCTCTGTCTAGCAAATCATTTGCTGTCTTTTTGGAGGTGTATAGCTCTTTTTCCAAATATAAAATATTTGAGTTCTTTAATACTAATCTTCTGTTCTACCCTTTTCTCATTTTGTAGTATCCCTGGGAAATCTTGTTCATATCTAAAATGAAATTCCCACTTATACAAAGAAGCCATCCAAATTTTCATTCTCAGCATGTCTCTTCTCTGAGCTTGAGGCTTATATCTAGTTGTTTACTTGAGTTCTCCTCCTAGATCCTTAAAAGACAACTAAAATTCAATATATCCAAAACTGAGTTCTTGTTTCCCACTCACATAATAGTGTTCTTTTTTTTATTGCTTTCTGTATTCATTAATGACACTACCTTCCAACCAATAATACTTAGAAGTTATGCAACTAGAGATATCATTCTGGACTCCTACCTCTCCCATAACCACCATATTGTATACCTAACTTTGGTAGGTTGAATTATGGTTCAAATTTTTCAGACCCATGTAGTAAGATTATATATACACAGCATTTCCCATGTTCTTTACAATATTTCCCTCATATTTCCCCACTCCACTTATGTAATTAAGCTTACCCTCTTCTACTCTTGTGAACCACCATAAAAACAGCACGTCTCTTTATCCTAAGCCTCAGAATAAGGGCAAAAGGCAGCAAACCTGAACCCAAGCAGTAGCCTGGGGTCCCTTAATGCTCAGACAAGCCCAGTCCAGATAAAATCAATGATAGTTCATTTGCACATTTGCAAATCTGTACCCTGTGAGCATTAAAATATGTATTTTTGTTATAAGCCAGAATTGTCAAGTTTCTTAATATAGTGCAGAATCTGATGATAACATCACTAGTTATAGTAATTTTACCTTCTAAATATCTCTTGAGTTGATTTATTTTTCTCCATTTCTTCCCTATACTCTAATCAAAGTTACTATTATTTTTTAAATACCGTAATAGTTGCCTAATGACTACCTGTGTTTATTCTTGTCTCTTTATGTCTTATCTCAACATTACTTCCAGAGCCATCCTTTGGAGATATGAATTTGATCATAATACCTTCATTTTTTTCCATCACTCCTTTATTTTTATACACTTCAAATGTTGTTCTTTGCTTTTGCTCAAAGAGAAAAAATTTTCAAAAGCTTTTTTATAATTTGGCTTGTTGGTCTCGTTTTTCTCCCATGCTGCCCTATCCCCTCTGCTTCAATCAAACTAACTTTGGTTCCTGCACTGTCATATTTTCCTGGCATCAGAATTGTACCCATGTTGTTTCTTCTAATTGGCACACTCATCCAGTTTCTGTTTTTTCTAGTTAACTCTGTTGCTGTTCAGATCTCAGGTCAATACCCATTTCTCAACAAATAATTCACATACTTCCTGACCAGATCACAACTCTATCACATCCTTGCATTACACTTTGGTTTTGTAGTACTTATAACACTTGATAATGTGTATCTATTCATATATTTCATTATTACTTCTATTTTCTATGAAAATGTTAGTTCTTGAGAGCATGATTCATGTCTACTTTTGGTGACCGTTATAATCTCAGTCAATAGGACATTGCCTGGTATATAGAACTTTCTCATTAAATAGGAATGAATAGATTTTATTTCAATCATTTCCTCCAGAAGCAGTCACACCAAAACTTATTGCTGATAAAAACTTTTGCATTGATGTCTCAGCCACATCCACTCATTTTGAACTGCGACAACATCTTTGTTGAAATTGTTGCTTGGTTTGCAGGCATATGGATATGCTACATCTGATTTTGCATATATGCAATCAAAAGTTTTTTCCACTTTGCAGATCAGCCAATTATGTTTTATTGTTGCCATTGATTGCATTGGATTACCGTTATTCATTTTTAAAAGAATATGTTTTCACATCTCTTAAAATATGGCTCAGAGTGGAATGCTAAAACTTGAAGTTAAAGGCTAGCTCATTCTATTTTATTTCCATGCTTGTTGACTTTAAATATGCTATCTCACCTCCAAAATGGGGAATTTATGACTTTATTATTTTTGACATTTTGAGCCTTATGTAACTTTAGGCATTCCTAAGGGAAACATTTAAAAAGATACTAAGAATAAAATTTGTGAAAAATATGCTATAAAATAGGAATATTCACTAAGCATATATATTTTTATGAAATAAATTCAATTTTAATTTTGCACCCTGTAAATTTTTTCTTTTGTCTTTCCACTTGTTAAAACAATGGTTAATCCTTCAGAAGAAGGATTAATATATGCCAGAATAAAAATGTTACTGCTTAGCTTTGAGTGTCATTTAAAATTGTTTTTTAGCTCTCAGTAAAACATAAATGTCCTTTCTTTGAGATAAAAGGTGTTCACATTCTTTAGCTCGCTTGAGCATAAGTCCATCTTCTCATTTTTGCATACCTGAAAAGTAACTGTTATGATAAATTATAAGATAGGGAAAAGTCAGTATAACATAAAATTGTCCCATTCAAGCCAAAAGAGGAAAGAGAGCATCCTTTTTTTTCTTTGCCTGATCCAATAAGAGTGGACAACAGGAAAGGAAACAGAGCTGGTGCAACAGAAATAGGGCATGGATATACTAACCTCTTTAAGCCAGAGTCCAACATGGGAAATATATCAGAAATGTTAGGAGAAAGCTGAAAGTAGAGAGGATTTTCATCTGTTCCTGTTTGGAAGCCTTAGAAGGAAACCATTGTGTAAGGAAGCTTCACGCCTACACAATAATGATGAAAGGTCACAAGAGAGAAACAGCAGAGGAGGAAAATCAGCTTACAGATGTGGCTTTTTGGTGTTTAGGGGGTTAAGACATCTTTCCACATTCAAGTGA
This sequence comes from Equus asinus, assembly GCF_041296235.1. Lineage (NCBI taxonomy): Eukaryota > Metazoa > Chordata > Mammalia > Perissodactyla > Equidae > Equus > Equus asinus. Next base: position 39,912,907 of record NC_091799.1, read on the forward strand.
GAGAAAAGAGAGGTGCAAAGAGGGTCATTGACAGAGTTGTAGTGTAGATCCAGGTACAGACCCAAACCGGTTTACAAGCTGGGCATGCAATTTTATTGTTACCAATAGACTTGATAAATAATTTGAGTAGTTTGCATTTAAAAGATAATGACTTCCAGTTTCAGTCTGACACATGAAGAATGTAAACATCATTACTCCGTTTCTCACAAGAAAGAGCTGAGCAAACTGAAAATTGACAAATTCTTATGATACCAAACCTCTTAATCTCAAGTTTGTGTGCCCAACGTACTGTAAGCCAAACATTGAGACATCAGTGCTTGGAGATGGAGAAAGGTTTATTGAAATTTGCCAAAACAGGAAGGCAAAAGCATGAGTTCTCTCAGATCTGCCTTAACAAGAGAAAAAAGCAGGGGTTTTTGTTGAGCTAAGGGTTGTGGCAAGAGTAGCTCTGGAGAAACAAAGGGGTAATCCATGTTTCTTCCATTCCCAATAAGCTCTTGGGCAATCTGACTTGTGTGTAGCTGGGGGCTGGTTACCTGGTGGTCCTTGAAGGTGTTCTCTTTGTTCTGTAAAACAAGCTCATAAATCCTTATGACCCTTAGGTAACCCTTCAGGTTAAACAGGAAAACAGCAAATTGACAAAATTAACTTATTTTCATAACAAGGTCAAAAGGTAATCTTATTGCATATTTACGGTAACACTCAAGTACATGGCTTCACTTAGATCCATCAGAGAATTGAGGTTACAAGAAAATCACTATCCCCAAACTGGAAATACAGATGAATACAGAAAATTACAACTTAACTTGAGCAGTTGCTGAAGCCAGCAACTGGTAGGAATACCTAAAGGTACTAATTCCTGGAGACTGAGTCCTGTCTACTTGAGAGAGAAAATTCCTGGGGGCCCAGTTTTAGGGGGTGCTCTGAGACATTTTATGACTTTTTGCCTCCAGGAGCCCCACCAGGTTCTCAGAGTGAAGATCGGAGAGAAATTCTCTCCAGGCTCCAAGAAAAGTAACCTGTTGAAATACACCCATATCTTTCTGTTCTCCTTAACACTAAGAGACTGCCATCAAGAGAAACTGTCTTACCAGGGCCTAACTCTCCTGGGAGAAGGGAAACACCCAACTAGAGCCTAGTCTAGCTTTTGATGTGGGGAAAGGGAAAAGCCAACTCCAGCCCCACCAAACTTTCCTGTTACAACTAAGGGGAGAAAAAAAAAGCTGAGAAGCACCTGTGAAGGTCATAGCCCAGGGCACAGACTCACTAAAAGACTAATATTTAATTATAGGACTATAGAATGCTTTATCTCTTCCATAGCTTATCACCACATCAATAATGCTTCTTTATAATAATGGGGATTACAACTAAAATAATTGCAAAGTTCAGAGCCCTTTTAACAAGGAGTCTTTTGGGAAACCAAAACCACAGGCAATACAAAAACAAGGACACTAGAAAAATTTTAGTGTCTGATACTATAGCTGTAGCAAAGACTAGAGATAGCCTAACTTCTAGCCAGATAAACATAAAGCCTCACACTAAAGACCTATTTACCTCAGGTTTTTTTCATACCTAATAAATCATGTTAAGCTTTCAATGAAAAATTACAAGACATACTAAAAGGCAAAAACACAGTGTGAAGAAACAACACAAGCAGCAGCACTGACCCATATATGGGAGAAACTTTGGAATCATCACAACAGGAATTTAAAACAACTTTGATTAAAATATGAAGGGCTGTAATGGCAAAAAGTAGACAACATGCAAGGATAGATAGGTAACATAAGCAGAGAGATGGAAACTCTAAAGAAGAGAATCAAAAGGAAATGCTAGAAATCAAAAACTGACAGAAATGAGGAATGCCTTTGATGGTTTCATCAGTAGACTGGACATGACCAAGAATCAGTGAGTTTGAAGATACATCAATAGAAACTTCCAAACTGAAAAGCAAAGAGTAAAAGAAATAAAAAGAGGCAACAGAATATTCAAGTTACAAAATGTCTAACATATGTATAATGAGAATACAAGAAGAGAGAAAGAAACAAAAGAAATAGTTGAACTTATAATGGTTGAGAATTTTCCAAAATTAATGACAGACAACAAACCACAGATGCAAGAAGCTCAGAGAACATAAACTAAGATAAATTCCAAAAAGTCTAAAACTAGGCATATTGTATTCAAACTATCGATAAAGAAGAAAAAATGCTGAAAGAAAGCAGTAAAAAGAAACACCTTATGTATAGAGAAACAAGGATAAGAATTATGTCAAATTTCTCCTGAGAAACCACGTAAACAAGAAAAGAGCGGAGTGAAATATTTGGAGTCTTGAAAGAGAAAAAACATCAACCTAGAATTTTAGGTGAAATTATCCTTCAAAAGTGAAGGAGAAATAATGACATTCTTAGAAAAATAACAATTGACAGAATTTTTCAGCAGACTCCCCTTGCAAGAAACGTTAAAAGTGTTTCCTCAAAAAGAAAGAAAATGATGTAGGTCAGAGACTCAAATCTACATAAAGAAAAGGAAATCTATTCCTTAGGGGAGGAATAGATGAAGATAAAATCTTATTCTTAATTGATATAACAGATAACAGTTTGTTCAGAATAATAATATCAATGATGTATTTTGTTTTTATAACTCATTGATAAGTGAAATTTGTTATCAGTGACAGGAGAAAGGAATCAAGAATACAGTACTTTTCTATAAGGTACCTGCATTACCCGTGATGTGATATACTATCGTTTGAAAGTTGCCTTAGATTAGTTGTATATTGTAAGTATACATTGCAAACTTTATGACATCACTGAGAAAAAAAAAGAAAGTATGTGCTAAGAGAGGAGAGAAAATAGAATCATACAAAATGCTCAGTTAAAACCAGAGAAGGCAGGAAAAGAACCAAAATAAATAAACAAAAACAACAAGGGCAATGGATAGAAAACAGTTACAGACATAGTATTAGTCCAACTGTACCATAATCACTTTAAATGTGAATCATCTAAATATAAAAAAGTCATTGTTTGGGTGGATAAAAACTATTGTTTGTATATGAGAAACCCATTTTAAATATAAAGATACAGAGAAATCAAAAAGCAAAGGGATGGAGAAAGATATAACACTAATCAAAAGAAAACTGGAATAACTATTAATTTCAGATAAAGCTGACTTCAGAATAAGAAAAATTAGCAGCGATGAAGAGGACAGTAAATAATGATAAAGGGTACAATTTTCAATGAAAATTTAATCTTTAATGTGTATGTGCCTTACAAGGAGAAATAGATGAATTTACTATTATTGTTTGTGACTTCAACACTATTAGCAATTGACAGATTCATCAGGCAGAAATAATTAAGGATATGGTTGAACTGAACAGCACCATCAATTAACTGGACATAATTGACATTTATAGAATACTTCATCCAAATACAGCAAAATACATATGCTTCTCAAGCTCACACAGAACATTTGCCAAGACAGGCCACAATCTGGAACACAAAACACACATTAATGACTCTAAGGAATACAAAGTATTACAAAGCACGCTCTCAGACCACAATAGAATTAAAATAGAAATAAATAACAGAAAGATAACTAGAAAATTTCAAAATATTTGAAGATTAACCACACATTTTTACATAACACATGAGACAAAGAAGAAACTTTGAGAAATTTGAAACATGTTGAACTAAAAAAAAATAAAAAGTTAACCAAGATTTGTAAGATGTAACAAAAGCAGTGATTAGGCAAAAATTTATAGCATTCAATGAATATTAGGAAAAAAAGGAGGTTCTAACGTAGTCTATACTTCCACCTTATAAAAGAAGAGCAAATTAAGTCTAAAGTAAGCAGAAGAAAAGAAAAACCAAGAAGAAGAAATCAATGCAATTGATAACAGGTAGTCAGAAAATCAACAAAACCAAACAGTGGTTCTTTGGAAAGATCAATAAAACTAATAAACCTCCAGCCAAGCTAACCAAGAAAAAAAGAGGAAAGACACAAATTAGTAATATCAGACATGAAAGGCGGGCCATCGCTACTGATCCCATAAACATTAAAGGCTAATAAAAGATTACTCTGACCATCTCTATGCCTACAAATTTGTTACCTTAGATGAAATGGACTAATTCCTTGAAAGATCCAGTACCAAAACTCATACAAGGAGAAATAGATAATCTCAATATGTCTACATCTACTGAAAAATTGAATCAATAACTAATAACTTTCCAAAACAGAAAGCAGCAAGGCCAAGATAGTTTCACTGGTGGTCTACCAAACATTTAAGGAAAAAATGTTACAATTCTACAGTTTCTTCCAGAAATAGAAGAATAGCGAGTACTTCCTGACTCATTTTATGAGGCAAACATTACGCTAATACCAAAACCAGACAAAGACATTGCAAAAAGAAAAATTACAAAAGAACATCTCTCATCAGCATAGGCGGAAAAATCCTCAAAAAATATTAGCAGGTCAATCCAACAACTCATAAAAATAATTATACACCTTGACCTAGTGGTACTTATTACATGCATGCAAGATTAGTTCAACATTAAAAAACCAATTAATGTAATCCATCACATCAATAGGGTAAAGAACTTGATCAATAGATGCAGTGTAATTCGAATCAATGTCCCAGCAAGTTATTTTGCAGATACAGGCAAACTGGTTCTAAAGTTTACATGAAAAAGCAAAAGACCCAGTATAGGTAACACAATGTTTAAGATGAAAAGCAATGTTGGAGGGCTGACATTAGCTGATTTCAGGACTTACTGTAAAGCTGTAATAATCAAGATGGTGTGGTATTGATGAAAGCACAGACAAATAGATTAACAGAACAGAATAGAGAGCCTAGAAATAGACAAACACAAATATAGTCAACTGATCTTTGATAAAGGAAGAAAAGATAATCTTCTTAACAAATGATGCTGAAACAACTGGACATCTTTGTACAAAAAATATTGGTCTACACACAGACCTTAAACCTTTCACAAAAATTAACTCAAAATGGATTCTGGACCTAAATTAAAATGTACAACTCTAAAATTTGCAGAAGATAACATAGGAGAAAATCTAGGTGACATTGGATATGGCAATGACTTTTAGATACAGCACCAGAGGCAAGATCCATGGAAGAAAAAATTGATAAATTGGACAATTATAATTAAAAATTGTACTCTGCAAAAGACCTTTAATAGACTCTCTCTGTTAAGAGAATGAAAAGATAAGCCACAGACTAGGAGAAAGATTCTTGAAACACTTATGTGATAAAGGACTTAAAAGCCAAAATATTAAAAAATCTTAAAATTCATAAATGAGAAGAAAATCCAACTAAAAAATGGGCAAAAGATCTGAACTGATATGTCACCAAAGAACATATACAGATGGCAAATAAGCATATGAAGTGATGGTCAGCATTATATAACTGCAAATTGAAACAACAATGAAATAACACAAAGCACTTATTAGAATAACTAAAATTCATAGCTCTGACAAAACCAAATGCTGTCCTGGGTGTGGAGAAATAACAACTCTCGTTCCATGCTGGTGGGAATGTTACAACCACTTTGGAAGTCAGTATGGCAGTGTTTTACAAAGTTAAACATAATCTTACCATACAATCCAGTAGTCGTGCTCCTAGTTATTTATACAAATGAGTTGAAAAGTTAAGTCCACAAAAAGGCCTGCATATGAAGTTTTATAGCAGCCTTATTCATAATTGCCAAAAAATTGGAAGCAATAAAATAGTCTTCAATAGATGAATGGGTAAATAAACTATGATATGTCCATGCAATGGACTATTATTCAGCAATAAAAAGAAATGAGCAATTAAGCCATGAAAAGACGTGGAAGAACCTTAAATCCGTATTGCTAAGTGAAAGAAGTCAGTCTGAATAGGCTACATACTAAATCCAATATTATTTCAAGTATATGACATTCTAGAAAAGGCAAAACTCTAGAGACAGTAGAAGATCAGTAATTGCCAGAGTTTTGCAGGAAGGGGAGGGATGGATAGGTGGAGGACAAAGAATTTGAGGGCAGTGAAACCATTCTGTATGATACACAGTCATGGGTACATGACTATGCATTTGCCAAAACCCATAGAACTTACAACACAGAGAGTGAATCCTAACATATACTGTGGACTTTGTTAATAATGTATCAGTGTTGATTCATCAACTATAACAAATCTACCACACTAATGCAATATGTTAACAATAGGGGAAAATGTGGAGAGCGGCTGGGGAGAATGGGTATATATGGCAACTCTCTATACTTTCTGATCATTTTTTCTGTAAACCAAAGACTACTCTAAAAAATAAACTTTTTTTGTTGCTATTTTTAAAGGGTAATAAAAGCAGGTGTCACAAGTGGAGATGTCATAACTTCATAACTGGGGAAATCACTAGGGTGTGTAAATCTTGTAAAATATTACTTCTGGATGGAATGGTAGGCTATGACAAGCCAATGCTCCCACTGGAAAAACCAGAAAGAACAAATTAAATTACAAAACTCATATTTGTAATGAAATCAGAAAGCTTTAGAAGCAATTAAGACTAATATGAACTAAAGTTTTGGGGAGGCATTTTTGAGGTGACCTGCCAAGATGATCTCCAGCCGTTTTACACTCTGGGGGCATATGTACAAATGCTGGATACATGCCCAGGCAGAGAACTTCTGCTTGGGGAAAAAGAAAAAGCAAGGTTTTACTGGTTTCATGAGGCTGATATGAAAAACTAGAAACTTGAAGAAACTCAAATACCTGTCCAGTTTTCTTCACAGTACAATTGCTGAATTACTGTGAGAGAAGCAGAAAGCTTCTGAAAGACAAAATCTCCCACAGTTTTGTGGGACTTAGGAAACAAAAACCTGACAAGCAAAGTACCTACCTCAAAAACTTGTTAACCAAAATGAGCAGCTTGACCAGGCAGAAATGAAATTTTGTAGAAAAAGAGTCTTTATTGAAGGGTTTGCAAACCAGGGAAGTATACCTCAACCTGTGAGTTGATAGGTGAGCACCCATCGGCCTTTGGGTGGCTGGTTTCTGAAGGCAAAAGATGGAGGGTTTGCAAGGCCAAGGCTGAGTCCAGTTCTGATTGGTCACCCTTCCCAGCCACGGTGTATGTTGTGCCAGGGGCCTTCTAAATGTCCTAACTGCAGGGGAAGACCACTGCATTGTTCTCCAGCCGTCTGGTGACAGTCAAGGTTAAAATGTAATTTTTTATTTCTGCCCATAGTTCAGCCGTGAGGTGGTCATAGTACCTGTCACATCGACCATTGCCTTGTTCTTATCTCTTTCTTTTATCACACTTATCTGATCTTTTCCTCAAGATATTTACCAGATTTTTAAGCCATCCATGGATGGGGCCTGAAAAGCTGGGATGGAACCCAAGAAGGTCAGAGCTGGGTCTACCTAGCTTTTAGGGCTAGAGAGTCAGAAACCTGCCAGGTTTGTAATCAAACCTGGAAGGATGTACTCTAGGAACAAAGGTGAAGTGGAAGTAGATTTAATGTTTCTAACACTGAAACCCAGTCTCAGTCTAGCTATATTTTTTTTATTGGATTAAGTTAATCAACTCATCCCCTTGTTAGACAAAAGAAGGTCTGGGAACACTCTCTGGTGAAAGATGAAACTATCTAACACAATGCTCAGCATAAACATATTTTAAAAGCAATTAGAAATATGACTGATAATCACAAGAAAGGACAGCAATAGATGATGCACAAATGATCCAGATATTTGAGTTAGCAAAGAAATAGTTAAAAATAACTAATATGTTAAGGAAAAAAGAGAAAAGTATGATGACAATAGAAAAAATGATGATTATCAATACAGAACTATAATATAGAAATGAATTAAAGCAAGTTCATCAATTGGAAGAATCAATATTGTAAAGATAATTTTTCCCAAATTGATATAAAATTCATTGCAATTCTACCAAACCCCAAGTAAATTTATTCTGACATTTTCTCTAGTCTGATGTATTTTGATTTATATTTTTTACTTTTATATTTTTTGCTTAACTCTGTTGGGGAAATATAATTAAAAACAAAATCCTCTCCCAGTCCAGATAACCTCTCCACAAAGGTAGAAGAGAAAGAAAATGATTTTATTATTGAATAAGCATTAAACCAGAATGTAGTATGCTTCATAGGCAATCCACTAAGAGATTGCAAAGACAGAAATTTCACCCTTTTATGTCGTCAAGCAGATACAATTCATTGCACACATGTTCTCAAGATAAGCAATAACTAGTCAAGTAAGGAATTTAACAGCACCATTTGTCAAATATAATTTATCCTAATTTTGCTTGGTAATTGGGGTGACTATATCTATTAGCTAATTTGCTTTATCCAAAAAAGAGGTCCTTTTGCAACTTGGAGCAAGGTCCACTGATGTTAGGCTCCTATATGCCTGCAGACACTGGGAGATAGGGGCACTATCCTCATTGATGATTATATTTCAAAGAAATGATTCCTAGATCCTTAAGAAAGGCAGTCCTGGGTCTTATAGCTGGCAAGAGGCTTATTTGGCTTTAAAAAAGATTAACATACATTTTAGAGACAGAGGAAGAACTTACAAGTTTTCTAAAGTAAAAGCTCTAAGAAAAGCAGAGAGTGGATGGGGGAAAGAGGTTAATCTTTCCCCTTATTTTCAACAGGGAAAACTAAGCCTCTTATTTTTAAGTTGTGTTTGCCCTTAAAATCTCCTCCCTGCACTGATATAAAATAGTAACATTACAATTTTCTACCTATCGCTGTTGCTGTTTCTACCTTCCTCTGGACAAGTTGCAGCCATCTAAATATCCATCAAGTCCATAGTAAAGAAAGGCACTTATGAGAATGACTATAAAATAAGAGAATTACTGACATTTTTAAGAAGTCGGTACATTGTTTGCCTTGGGGAAATGACTTTTGAATATACCCAATGGTGAACAGTTCAATCAAATTCTTGATTAGTAATGTACAAAATTTTCTTTTTTTTTGAGGAAGATTAGCCCTGAGCTAACTACTGCCAATACTCCTCTATTTTCTGAGGAAGATTGGCCCTGAATTAACATCCGTGCCCATCTTCCTCTAGTTTATACGTGGGACACCTACCACACCGTGGTGTTTGCCAAGCAGTATCATGTCCTCACCTGGGATCTGAACCAGCGAACCCTGGGCCGCTGAGAAGCAGAACGTGCAAACTTAACCGCTGCGCCATCTGGCCGGCCCCTTACAAAAATTTTCGTAGTCATACATTAATTTTACAAGTTGTTGTGATGATTTATTGCTTGCATTTTCAAATGATTAACTATTTGAGTATTATTTGGCAGTTCACTATGAAGTCTTACCCAGTTTAAGCCTAAGGAGTCGCTTACCTCCGAAGCCTGATAATCTAAATTTTGAGTTAAGAGTTTTCCTTGCAAAGCTCAATAGTTTTCACCTAAGAATCAGTCAATAACATAGATACCATCACATTTATATGACAGTTTAGGCCCTTTAATAATCATTCTGTCTTCCCAATAATTTTTCCCAGATGTGATATGCAAAGACATCCATGGCCATCATCTAGTATCAAAATCTTATTATTTGCAAATCCCTGAAAGGTGTTTAATATATATGGGTCTATTGTTTTAAATCTTACATCAGGTCTAAATCAATAGTTACACTTTTATAATAGTCAACTAAATCTCCATAAATAACATTCATCTTTGTGGATAACTGTCTATACTGAGACTGAGGAAACTTGCAACCCAAAGTTAATCTAGTGACACTAGACTTGTCTTTTACAGTCTCTATCTGTAAATGTTGGATTTCTGTTTTTCTATTAAATAGAAGCCTTTTTCTTTTCTATATCATTCTTCTATTCAAGCCAGTTAAAATATTTTTGTATCAAATTTAGGGCTTTAGTACCTGGATACATATCAATTACTTTTACTTTGTCATCATCAAACATACTAATGAATGTGGTCCCACCTTTGCTCTGTCAGTAATTAATCTGTTGGACTTATAAATCCAGACCCTGTTTATACTGGGAGCATAATTTAGAACTAATTAGAAATGAAGTTGTGGGAACCATTACTGGGAGTTCAGAATGAAAAAGTAGTTAACAAATATGTTTGTTTTCTAGTAAAATGTGATTTTTAAAGTAATTAGCATAACTGTACTGTGAATAGGACAGCAATATGTCTATAAGAATAGTAGAAACTTTGCTAGAATACCTCCTTTTAGTTTAGATCACTACCAATATCAATTACTCTAGAAAAGTTAGGGGTTTTTTTAAGTAATTTTATTGGGATTACAATGGTTTATAACATTGTGTAATTTGGGGTGTACATTATATTTTATCAGTTCCTGAATACACTTCATTGTGCTCACCCCCAGTAGTCTAGTTTTTATCCATCACCATACATATGTGCCCCTTTGCCCCTTTTGCCAACTCCCCAACCCCCTTCCCGTCTGCTAACCACTAATCTATTCTCTTTATCCAGGTATTTGTTATCTTCCACATATGAGTGAAATCATGAATTATTTGTCTTTCTCTGTCTGGCTTATTTCACTTAACATCATACCCACCAGGTCCATCCATGTTGGTGCAAATGAGACCATTTTGTCTTTTTTTATGGCTGAGTAGTATTCTATTGTATATATATACCACATTTCTTTATCCATTCATCTGTAAAAGGGCCCTTGGGTTGTTTCTACATCCTGGCTGTTGTGAATTGTGCTGCAATGAACATAGGGGTGCAGAAATCTCTTTGGATCCTTGATTTCAAGTTCTTTGGATAAATACCCAGTAGTAAGATAGCTGGATCACATGGTATTTCTATTTTTACTTTTTGGGGAAATCTCTATACTGTTCTCCATAGTGGCTGCAGCAGTTTGCTTTCCCACCAGCAGTGTATGAGCATTCCCTTTTCTCGTCATCCTCTCCAACATTTGTTGTTTTTTGTCTTGGTAATTATAGCCACTCTGACTGCTACAAGGTATCTCATTGTAGTTTTGATTGGCTTTTCCCTAATAATTAGTAATGTTGAACATCTTTTCATGTCTGTTGGCCATCTGTATGTCTTCCTTCGAAAAATGTCTGTTCATTTTCTCTGCCAATTTTTTTTTATCAGGTTGTTTGTTTTCTTCTTGTCAAGTTGTATGAGTTCTTTATATATTTTGAAGATCAACCCCTTTTCTGATAAATGATTTGCAAATATTTTCTCCCAGTTGGTGGGTTGTCTTTCTGTTTTGTTCATGGTTTCCTTTGCTTTGCAGAAGCTTTTTAGTCTGATGTAGTCCCATTTGTTAACTTTTTCTTTTGTTTCCCTTGCCCAAGTAGACATGGTATTCGAAAAGATGTTGCTAAGACCAATGTCAAAGACTGTACTGCCTAAATTTTCTTCTAGGAATTTTATGGTTTCAGGTCTTACATTCGAAACTTTAATCCATTTTGAGTTAATTTTTGTGTATGGTGCAAGATAATGGTCTACTTTCACTCTTTTGCATGTAGCTGTCCAGTTTTCCCAACACCATTTATTGAAGAGACTTTCCTTTTTGCATTGTACGTTCTTGGCTCCTTTGTGAAAGATTAACTGTCCATAGATGTGTGGTTTTATGTCTGGGCTTTTAATTCTGATCCATTGATCTGTTTGTCTCTTTTGGTTTGTCTGTTTTGATTACAATAGGTTTGTAAAATATTTTGAAGACAGGGATTGTGATGCCTCCAGCTTTGTTCTTTTTCCTCAGGACTGCTTTGGCTATTCGGGGTCTTTTGTTGTTCCATAAAATTTTTGGATTCTTTGTTCTATTCCTGTGAAGAAAGTCATTGGGATTCTGATTGAGGTTGCATTGAATCTATAGATTGCTATAGGTAGTATGGACATTTTAACTATGTTTATTCTTCTGACCCATGAACATGGAATATCTTTCCATTTCTTTATGTCTTCTTCAATTTCTTTCAATAATGTCTTATAGTTTTCAGTGTACAGGTCTTTCACCTCCTTAGCTAAGTTTATTCCTAGGTATCTTATTCTTTTTGTTGTGATTGTAAATGGATTGTATTCTTTATTTCTCTTTCTACTGGTTCAGTGCTGGTGTATAGGAATGCAACTGATTTTTTAAATTAATTTTGTACCCTAAAACTTTGCAGTAGTAACAAGGATTAATGAAATTAAGAGCTGGTTCTTTGAGAAGATTCACAAGCCCTTAGCTAGACTCACCAAGATAAAAATAAAGCTCAAATAAATAAAATTAGAAATGAAAGAGGGGAAATTACAACAGATATTGTAGAGATACAAAGGATTATACGAGAATACTGTGAAACACTGTATGCCCACAAATTCAATAACCTAGAAGACATGTATGAATTTCTAGACTCATACAGCCTCCCAAAGCTGAATCAAGAAGAAATAGAGAATCTGAATAGACCAATCACAACTACAGAGATTGAAACAGTAATCAAAAACCTTCCAAAAAAAAAAAAAGTCCAGGACCATATGGCTTCTCTGGAGAATTCTACCAAGGATTCAAAGAAGATGTAGTTCCTATTCTTCTCAAACTATTCCAAAAAATTGAAGAAGATGGAATTCTTCCTAACACATCCTATGAAGCCGACATTACTCTGATACCAAAAACAGACAAGGACATCACAAAGAAGGAAAACTACAGACCAATATCTCTAATGAACTTAGATGCAAAATTCTCATCAAAATGTAGGCAAACTGAATCCAGCAGTACATTAAAAGGATCATACACCGCAATCGAGTGGGATTTATTCCAGGGATGCAGGGATGGTTCAACATCCACAAATTAATCAATGTGATACATCACATTAACAAATTGAAGAATAAGAATCACATGATCATCTCAATAGATGCAGAGAAAGCATTTGACAAGATCCAACATCCATTTATGATAAAAACTCTCAATAAAATAGATATAGAAGGAAAGTACCTCAACATAATAAAGGCCATATATGACAAACCCTAAGCTGCCATCATACTTAATGTTGAAAAACTGAAAGCCATCCCGTGAGAACAGAAACAAGATAAGGATGCCCACTCTTGCCACTCCTATTCAACATAGTACTGGAGGTGTTGGCCAGAGCAATTAGGTGAGAAAAGGAAATAAAAGGAATACAAATTGGAAAGGAAGAAGTGAAATCTTCGCTATTTGCAGATGACATGATTCTATACATGGAAAACTCTAAAGAACCCACCGGAAAACTATTAGAAATAGAAAACTTAGGTTTTAAGTCCTTTGTGGGAAACATAGTCCAGTTCTCCTGAGGTGCTGCCTTCAGATGAGAAGCATGAACCCAGTTGTTGTTGTTTTCTACTTTGATAGCCATTTGGGCAATCAGCAGCACTTGGAAAGTTCTCTCCCAGTGTGATGACAGCCTGTCTTTCTTGCAGAACACCTTTTGTAGATAAAATCTTCTGATCAATAGAAGTGGCAGGCTTCTTCTGGTAGGTCCTTCCAAGTCCTTATTATGTTTATGTCTCAGAGTTTCTAGGGAAGTAAGAAGCCCTTCTAAGTATTGAACTTGATTATGAGAGGATTCAGCTAAATCAAGCAGAGGACATGCATGGTCTCAGACCCAAATTCACAGGCCTGCCACACATAAATTTAAAAGGAGAGATTCCATCTTTGTTTCTGAGTATCACTCTAATGTATAACAAGGCTAGTGGTGAAACTGTAGGCCATTTTAACATAGTAGATCACAGAATCTTAGCCAAGGACGGCAATTTTACTTAATTTGATTCCTTTATTCTACTTGTCCAGAGGACTAAGGCTTAAAGGAATCTGCAAACATTTGCATAATTCTTGGATGACAGTAGAAATAAAGTGACTTCCTCTGTCTTAATCAATGTCCTCTAGTATCCCAAGAGTGAGAGTTATGTGTATTGAGAGACTTTACCACTGAGTATTGGCTTTTGAAGAGGGAAAGACTTCAGGCCATGTGGACATCCTATACAGCATAACCTGATTAAAACTGTCAGCTTTTGTATGTATTAGTTCTATGAAATCCAGCTGCCACTAGGTTCCTGATAAAGTTGTTCAAGGAGAACTTCCTGCATTTATCTTGGGAGTAGACTGTAAAGAATTATACTGACAGATACTTTAATGTTTAATGTCTCTAATTAATATTTACTCTTTAATGTAAATATCTCTTTAACGTTTTGAATAATTTAATCTTTTTCTTAGGCATAGTAGTCATCTAGTGCCCTTAAAATCTCTCTTTATTCAGATGATTTTCGTGGTGACACAACAATTCTAACCAAGCAAATAGGGACTGTGGTATAGGAATTATTTTGTTAAGTAAATCCTATAGTCCAGTCAAATTTCTTTTATCTCCTTTTATAATCCAGTTGTCAGTTTTCTTTTGTGTAGCATATTTTGAAAATGAACAAAAGTTTTTTATTGTATTAAAAGTAAAGATTCTAAGTTTGGAGTCTGCCATGTTTTAACATAAGTTTTTGCAGTTCTGGTATCAGGATTATCGCTATTAGAAACTGCATCCTTCTGCTCTCTATGAGCGCTACAGTGAGTTACTGATATCTGAGCAGGCAGTTGTAAAGCTTTAACAAATAAGTGACCAATGTTTTAGTTCTCATTGAAGGAATAATTCTGTTTTTAAAAATGAGCTTTGTGGCATGACAGACACCAAATATATATTTATTATAATACTATATACTCACTTTAAGTCCAGAGCAAGAATGGCAGCTCCAGTAACTCTTATTAACTAATCTGCTTGTGCAGACTTAATTCCAGACAAAAAATAAGCTTCTCAGAATTTATGATAAGTCATCACAACATAGGAAGCCTTAGCTGGGCCACTTTAATCCCAATTACATTGCCATCAGTAAACATTATTATCAAATATGCAATATGAATAGAAATATCATATAAATCAGGTGGGGTTTTTCAAAATTTGGAATCTCTGAAGAGGCTATAGCCAATTTCAGTTGTTCAAAAGCTTCTTTAGCTTCTAAGGTCCATACCAGCGGATGTGGAGAGTTATATGCAGTTGTTCCATCAGAGTTTGTGTCCACTTGGCAAAGCTGGGATCTAATGTCTACAATACTGTACTAGTTCTATAAATTGCCTCAGTGTTTTTTTTTTATTTGTAGTAGACCATTTTATCTGCAAAATGAGCTAACTCCTAGATTGTAACACTGTGGCCTATAACTGACAACAGATAATGTATTTTACTTCAATTTGTCAATATTGTGATTTGTCTAGTGTGGCTTTAGGCCACTGTATATAGTTTTCTGAAAATTTCTCTGATTCTCTTATGCTCTTCAGTAAGAGAATCAGTTGGATGTGCAATTAAGTTGACAGTTATTTTTTCTCAGCATTTGAAGCTGACAGAATTCATGTTTTTATGGTTTCTACTGGGCTCATAAAAATGTGTTATCAGCTTAGTTGTAATTATTTGAACTTAATGAATTTTTTCTTAATTCTTATTTGTGAATTTCTTCTGTGATTGGGGGTCTCATCATAGAGTTTGTCTGTTTATATTGAGAATAATGTGGTATATTTCTTTAAAATTTTAACCAAGTCTTTATTTAGTGTAGGGAAATGTTTGCAATTACTTTTGGAAAATTGTTTCTCCCATTTTCTTATCCTACAAGTCCTATTAGATATATCTTTACTTTCTCATTCATTCTCTGTCCTATGCCTCTTCAGCTTTAATGAGCTTATTTCTTTACCTCTCTGCGATTTATTCTGAAATTTTCCCATGCTCTAAATGTCTCTTCACTAGTTTTTTTTTTATCATACATTTCTAATTTGCTTCTTAAGCTTTACATTCAGAGTTTTTTTAATTCTGATGACTTTTTCATTTGTATTTCATTGTTTCTCCATCATTCTGGTTTTTTTTGTTTTTTTTTTTTTTTTGGAGGAAGATTAGCCCTGAGCTAACTACTGCCAGTCCTCCTCTTTTTACTGAGGAAGCCTGGCCCTGAGCTAACATCCATGCCCATCTTCCTCTACTTTATATGTGGGACGCCTACCACAGCATGGCGTGCCAAGCAGTGCCATGTCCACACCCGGGATCCAGCGAACCCTGGGCCACCGAGAATCCGAACGTGCGCACTTAACCGATGCACCACCGGCCGGCCCCATTCTGGTTTTTAAAATAAAATAATATCCTGTTTTTCATTATACATTCTCTCTCTTCTTTTTATTATTGTAATAATTTAAAACACATAATAATTTCTCTTAAATTTGCTTCTATCTCAAGTTATTGAGTTAGCTTTTCTCTTTGTATGTTTGTAAGTTTTAGGTTTCTTTCATGTTATTTTTTTCCACTGTATGAAGTAGAATTTTTATTTGGAAGCTCCTCTTTTGCAGAGTTGCTCTCATCTCCCTACCCTCAACATGAGTAGGGACAGTGTAGCCACAGAATGTTCTTTTTTTTTATTGTGGTGACTCCTCCTGTGGTCCCAGAGTTTTACTTGTCTCCAGAACAATACATAAGTCAATTTTCTTTTGTCTGGGTCTCTTACTCCATCAGAAATATAAATTCAGACCCCGTACCCATGTGAGTCACAGGTTTACCTTCCTCACTGAAGATATTTTTTTAAGTACCTGGATTTCTGAGCTGTGACGAGTTTCCCTGACATTTTCTCAGCCAGTGGAGTTTTAAAAATCATTCTTTTCTGCAGTCAAGTCAGCCTTTTCCAAAGGCTTTAGTGGAGGGTCTTCAGTTCCAGCACTATAGTTTGCATGAGTCTAATTCCACCCTTCTTATCTTCTAATATGTATTAATAATCTAGTTCTTAGTGTCATTATCTGGGCTTCCTGGGCCACCAGAGAATCAGCTGATATGTTTCCCACTGACTTTCAATTCTCTCTTCATTTATGATAGTTGGAGATGTCCTTTTCTTTCTTTTCAAACCCAATTGTGGGTTAAAAAGTTTTACCTTTAATTTATGATTTCAATATATATGTGTTTAGAGTGAGGATGGTAGGAGAAAAAAGAGAGGGATGTCTATAACATCTCAGTAGGTCATGGAGTCAGGAGAAACTGTAAGCCATTTTCTGTGTAATATGAAGTAAAGCCTTTATAGTCTCTGTGGAGGGGACTATTTCCCCATACTTGAGGGCTAAGGAAAGGACCACTTAGTTATGCAAATATAAACCAGAGACTGTAAGTGAAAGTGAAAGGGGATAGGAACTCTGATTGTAAGCAGTTAAAGTACTTTGTGTAATAATGAAAAAGGTTGAGTATGTTGTGGTAGTGTTCTTTCTTTCCATACTATACATATTTCTTTGGCAGAAATGTTTCTTCCTAGAATGGATTTAGACTGTGCTGTGCCTGGAACTCATGTACTCTTCTGCAGAAGTGTATGCTTTGTGTGTTTTGTTTTTGAGCACTTGCAGAAGAATGAAGGAGGGCTGTGCAGATCTAATCTCCACCAGAAACAAAATGACAGATTGATTAAAGTATCCGGATGAGACTTGATAAGTGCTGTCTTGGATTGAACAGGCATTGCCCAGAATTTAACATTATATAAGTTTTTGAACAATGGGAAATATTCCTGGAGTTTCCCATTCTTTAATTTGGAAAGAATTTCAAATAGAAAATATTAACTTGCTTTTTAAATTTTTAATTATGGTTTTACAAATAATTTATCCCTTTGAATCTCTGGCTAAGTTAAAAATTGAGTAATTACAGAAAAAAATAATTCATTCTGTCAGATATTTTTGAGATAAGAAATATGGCCTGAGAAGTGGGTCCATCTTTTGGGTTGAGCAGTAGATCCCTTCCTTTCTAAGTGCCTCATTCACTCTGAACTGCATTCTGAGCAAATCGTGTGCTTAAGGGGACCCTGAGGTAAATGTGGATTTTGATACAGAAAGAGTGACGAGAAGAGAGAAGGCCCTTTAGCTAGTTAGAAAGGCATCTAAGAAAGCCTTGCCACTCAAAGCATGGTAAGCAGAGCAGCAGCAGCCTCATCACCTGGAGCTTGTGCCCCATCCCAGACTTACTGCAGAATCTGCGTTTAATAAGATCCCCACATGATTTATAATGAGCATTCAGGTTTGAGAAGCTCTGCTGTAAGGAACTGAACAAGATGTGTCAGGGCTGTGTATCTTAATTTGTCATATTTGTTTGCTAATTTTAATTATTTGTATAATCCATTTAATACTATCCTTTTATTATCCTGGAACCTTTAGTAAAGAGCTATTAAATTATCTCTACCTAGTCTCATAAAGACAGAAGAAAATTGAGCCATGCATGTGCATCTGTTTGGGTCAGAGTGACAAAATAGAGATAAATGTCCTCAGGGGCCACTGTGGTAAGAAACAAAGCATCAATATTAGGTGTTAACTGCTCCAATCTGCAGAAGATTATGAGAAGCTGCATGGTCACGGGGCTATGTATAAATTAAAGAGCTTCTTGAGACCAGAGGTAGTGGCACAGACAGACATCTGAATTGACTCAAGACTGTGCTGTATTTATCGTTATATCTTAGTTTTCTGTACAGTGTGACAGTGTCTGTGGTTGGAACTGGAAAAATATTGCATTAAATTGAAATACAGTGAAGTGAAGCTTCCTGACGTGGATTATTTCGTATTTTATTGATTTCATTCTTCAATGTAATTGCTCTAAATCCGCCTCTCTGGATCTTTTACAAAGTAATCTTCATTCTGCCCTCTGAAACTTTGCACAAGAAGCTGGTACTCTTGTGTATAAAGCAGCCCTTAAGTTTTTGAAGCTCTCCATTATGATTTCCCAAGCTCAAGTGCCCAACACCTTATCTCTTCTACGTGATAATCACACTTGCAGTTTTCAGAATCTCCCCTTGGGAGTCATTTATCCAGATCCTTCACCATTATGACCACAGTACTCTTATCAAGCATAAATGTTAGTGTCTCTTTTGAGAGAGAGAGACAAGAATTTAAGAAAGAAGCACAGAAGAGACCGATTTCCTCTTCATATCTCAAAGGATTATTCTGCAGATTTCAGAGTTACAAAGAGTTGAGAGAGTTAAGCTGAAGAAAACTCATCTGATGTGTTTGAATAGATAAAATCAATGACTGCTGGTTAAATGAGAGGCACATAGCAAATATACTGTAAAATGAATTAAATGGTAATTGAAAATACCTGCAGAAAATTTGATTAGAATCTGGGGAATCTACAAAGGTAGCCAGATAATAAGAAATGCGTTTCCAAAGCTCATTTAATTCTGCCAATGTACCTTAGACAGTAAATTTGCAGTTAGTCTCATTAAAAGAATTAATTTAAATACATCAAACTTTTCGTATTAAAAGCTGTGGAAAACTTTGGGTGCACCTGAAGTTATTTTCCTTGTAGATCCATAGGGATTGCTCATTTAAACTATCTTTTAGAAGTTTTAAAAATTATTTTATTAAATTTCATATGCTATATTTTGCAAAACTGATAAAGTTAGAAGTCATTTATCTTACATGAATTCAAATTATAAACTTATGTATCTTTCAGGTAGCTATGCTCTCTGGAGAATATTCCAAAATATTACCTTGAAGACTAGTGTTATTGAGGATTATATCATTTAACTGTGTCAAAATGAAGGCACCAATATTTTGAAAATATGAAGTCAAATATATAAATAAATTTAAAGGAAAATAAGTATCTAGACATTAGAGAAGTAGCTGAGAACTTCAGATAAATATGGGTAAAAGCTTAAATCAGCTAATCAATGCACGATAGTCAAGCCACTTTCATATGCCCAGACAATGAGAATATTATTAAGATCTCAAATGGCCACAAAATGAGACAGATTGTTTCCAACTTAATGAAATTATATCCTGTGATATAGCTCCTCAAAGATATGGGCAAAAAGAATAGAAAAACAAAAAATCAGAGACCCATGAGAAAGAATGGAAATTGCAGTCTCAGAGAAAATATAAATAAAGCAATGCAGCAATAACATGGAAGCTTCAAGTAGACAATTTTTATCAATGGTCATTTTAGATAGACATGGAGATGTGGAAATCTATTAGCAAAGACACAAAGGAATGGAAAAAGGAGGCTCAGAGAGGCTGAGATGTGGGTTAAGATCCATACATGAATTGAGATCAGGGTGTTAGTAGTCAGGAAATCAGAATCTGAGCAACAATACAGGGGTTAAAACTTGGGTTCTAAGTATGGGCAGAATTGATTTAGTTGTGAGCTATGCCTTTATAGAACACAGGAATATGGATTAAATAAATCAGCTACTTTGCTTATATAGCATCACATGGTTCCTGTTTTTGTATGGAAGAGAAGGGTGAGGCATACAGAACAATGAGAATGCTATTTATGTTAATTGCAACACATATAGAGAGAGGAGACCGAAATAAGCTAAAATATTCAATCTATTTCTACTGGAAAAAAATATAAGTTGAGGGGCTGGCCCGTGGCCAAGTGGTTAAAGTTCTGCCCACTCCACTTCGGTGGCTTGGGTTCATGGATTTGCGTCCTGGTTGCAGACCAACTCCACTCATCAGCCATACTGTGAGGCATCCTGCATACAAAGGAGAGGAAGATTGGTGCAGATGTTAGCTCGGGGCGGATCTTCCTCACACACACAATATATATATACGTTGACTTGGTCTTTCAGGGATCTTCTGAAGAATGCACTGTCAAGCTGTATGTGTGTTTTGTGCAGCTCTGAAATAAATCTTGGCTTGGTCATCTATACCTGTGTGGCCTAGGGTATGTTACTTAACTTTTCTGTCTTTGTACACCTGCCAAATAAGAATATCTCATGCAGAATTATCTTGGAAGGACTAAATGAGATAATGCCTTGTAGTTGTCATTGCTAAGGTGCTTTAAAGTGTTTAGTGTAAAATACTGGCAATAGTTCTTTAAGAAGAAAGTTGTGGGACTAGAGCTGCATTGATTTCCCTAGGGAAAGAGCCTATTTAGGCACATATGAAACAAATACAGGGAAAAAGGGAAAGTGACTGCAAATGGTGCATATTAGAATAATTGTCTCTTGATTCAAATAAAACCATCCCAGATGGATCAGAATGATGCAGTGTAAGCCAAAGCCAACAGGAACAGCTTAATGCCCACAACAGTGTTAGAAGCAGCAAATAATTGAAGTTTTATTTTTTCCCCTATGTGGGAAAGTCTGAGCTTTCAAACCCAAAAACTGCTAGCATAGGGAAAATAAAAAGATAAAAAAAGGAAAATTATCACTAAGCCAGACCCAGTGTAGTATATAGTAGTGGAGACTCTAAAGGTCCCAACATCATGGGGCACTAGGTAGGACAAGTGTGAAAACAGGAGTTCGAAAAGCTTAGAAGTTAAAATGTAGGAAGATAGATTACAACACAGAAATTCTTACATGAGAAAAGGTATATTGGCATGTCTACATTAAAATTTCCAACATATTGGATACTGTAACCGTCTTAGTTCAGAACATGCATTTCTGCAGCTAAAATTTGGTTCTTTTTATGCAATCCCCCTGGGGACATATATCAGTTTCTTTTTAATATGAAGGTAGAGGCTTTTTAAGTTTGTTTATCAATCTACTTTTTTTGTACTCCTTTTTTATTATTTATAGTAGTGCATGTATTAGATATCAATGTAACTATCAGCGTTGCTTGTTTTACTAAACTAGGTTAACATGTGATTTTATTATATATTTTTAACCAGTAAATATTTCCAGAGTAGAAGGTGCCTTTTGGAACCAGTCGAGCAAGGAGAGTGTTAATTTTTGTGTTATTTGTGACAAAAATTATTTGTTAATGCTGATAAAAATGTCTATGTTCTTCACTGAAAACATTAGAAGTAAAAACTATGTATAAAATATCATGTGTTTGCAGCTAACCACATTATAATTTTCTTTTGGGCCCTGTATTCAAGAATTTGAGTTCTGGAGTTAAACTTACTGTGTTTAAATTCCAGCTACAACATCTAGTAGCTATGTGACCTTAATTGAATTACTTCATCTCTCTATTCCCCTCTTTCACAATTTGTAAAATGGGTATCTACTGCAGATAATTCTTATGAGGAGATATTGTATGTGAAGTGGTTAGAAGAATGCCTGGCACATAATATGCACAGAACAAATGTTGGATGTCAGCATTTTGAAACTGAGGATGAAGGAGTTGAAGTTTCCTTGGATTAGGATAAAACAGCCTGTGCCTACAAAGTGAACGTGGGAAACCAAGTAAGCAAAGTTTGTTTTTCTTCTTCTTCTCTTTTTTTTTTAGCTTTCAGATGTACATCATAATATATTTCGAATTCTGTGTAGACTACATCATCTTCACCACCCAAAAACTAATTATAGTCCATCACCTCACACATGAGCCTAATCACCCCTTTTGCGCTCCCCCTTTCCCACATCCCCTATGGTACCCAACAATCCAATCTCTGGTGCTGTGTGTTTGTTTGTCATCATTTTTATCTTCTACTTGTGAGTGAGATCATATGGTATTTGACTTTCTCCCTCTGACTTACTTCACGTAATACCCTCAAGGACTATCCATGTTGTCACAAATGTACAGATTTCATCATTTCTTATTCCATTGTGTATATATGCCACATCTTCTTTATCCATTTGTCCCTTGATGGGCACCTAGGTTGCTTCCATGTCTTGGCTATTGTGTATAATGCTGCAATGAACATAGGGGTGCATGTATCTTTATGCCTTTGCATTTTCAAGTTCTTTGGATAAATACCCAGCAGTGGGATAGCTGGATCATATGGTAGATCTATTCTTAAATTTCTGAGGATACTCCATACTGCTTTCCATAGTGGCTGCACCAGTTTGCACTCCCACCAGCAGTGTGCAAGGGTTCCCTTCTCTCCGCATCCTCTCCAACACCTGTTGTTTCCTGTCTTGTTACTTATAGCCATTCTGAGCGGAGTGAGGTGATAGCTCATTTTAGTTTTGATTTTCATTTCCCTGTTAGCTAATGATGTTGAGCATCTTTTCATATGCCTGTCGGCCATCCATATATGTTCTTTGGAGAAACCTTTGTTCAGATTTTTGCCCATTTTTTTGCCACTATTTCATTTATTTCTGCTCTGATTTTTATTATTTCCTTCCTTCTGCTGTTTTGGGATTTGTTTGTTCTTCTCTTTCCAGTACCCTTAGATGCAGTGTTAGATTGTTTATTTGGGATTTTTCTTCTTTGTTGATGTAGGCCTGAATTGCTATAAACTTCCCTCTTAGAACCACTTTTGATGTATCCCATAGATTTTGGCATGTTTTATTTTCATATTCATTTGTCTCCAGGAATTTTTTGGTTTCTCCTTTGATTTCTTCATTGATCCAGTCGTTGGCCAGTAGCATTTTGTTTAATCTCCAGATTTTTTTGGCTTTTCTGGTTTTATTCCTGTGGTTGATTTCTAGATTCATAACTTTGCGGTCAGAAAAGATGCTTGGTATTATTTCGATCTTCTTAAATTTACTGAGACTTGTTTTGTGGCCTAATATGTGATCAGTCCTGGAGAATGTTCCATGTGCACTTGAAAAGAATGTGTATTCTGAGGTTTTTGGATGGAATGTTCTATATATATCCACTAAGTCCCTCTGGTCAGTTGTGTCGTTTAAGGCCAGTGTTTCTCTATTGATATTCTGTTTGGATTATCTATCCATTGGTGTAAGTGGAGTGTGAAAGTCCCCTGTTATTATTGTGTGACTATTTCTCCTTTTATGCCTGTTAATAATTGCTTTATATATTTAGGTGCTCCTATGTTGGGTGCATAGGTATTTACAAGTGTTATATCTTCTTGTTGGGTTGTTCCCTTTATCATTATGTAGTGCCCGTCTTTGTCTTTTGTTGCAGTTTTTGTTTTATAGTCTATTTTGTCTAAGTATTGCTACCCCCACTTTCTTTGCCATTTGCATGGAATATCTTTTTGTATCCTTTCACTTTCAGTTTTTTAGTGTCTTTACGTCTGAAGTGTGTCTCTTGTATGCAGCATATATAGGGGTATTTTTTTTATCCAATTGGCCACCCTATGCATTTTGATTGGAGCATTTAGTCCATTGACATTTAAAGTAGCTATTGATAAATATGTATTTATTGCTATTTTGTTACCTTTTTTTCTGGATGTTTTAGTAGTTCTTCTCTGTTCATTTCTTTTTCTCTTGCTGTCTTCACTTGTGGTTTGATGGCTTTCTTTAGTAATATATTTGATTTGTTTTGTTTTACTTATTTGCTTACTTATAGGTTTCTGATTTGTGATGACCATGAGGATCCTAAATAATGTTCTATTTATCTAACAGTCTATATCAAGTTGATAGACTCTTTAACTTAATTTCTTTCTAAAAGCTCTACTTTTCCTTCCCCATCTCCCACATTTTATGTTTTTGAAATCATATATAATCTCTTGTTTTGTGTGTGTCTATCAATTACCCTCTTATTGAAATAGGTAGTTTTAGTAATTTTGTCTTTTAACCTTCACCTTATCTTCACAGGTGGTTGATCTGCTACCTTTACTATACTTTTACCTTTACCAGTGATTTTATTGCCTGGTCTTTTTGGGGGGGCTTATTATTTTTTTTTGATTTTTTTTAATCTCTATTTGTGGTCATTGCTGTCCACTTAAATATGCCCCTTCAGCATTTCTTGTTGAACTGGTTTCTTGGTGATAAACTTCTTTTATTTTTGCTTGTCTGGGAATCTCTTTCTCTCTCCTTCCATTCTGAATGGCAACCTTGATGGATAGAGTATTCTTGGTTGTAGGTTTTTCCCTTTTAACACTTTAAATATGTCATGCCATTCTCTTCTTGCCTGTATGGTTTTGGCTGAGAAGTGCTGATAACCTTATGAGCTTTCCTTGGTATGTAACTTGTTGCCTTTCTCTTGCCACTTTTAGGATTCTTTCTTTATCTTTAATTTTGGTCATTTTAATTATAATGTGTCTTGCTGTGGGCCTCTTTGGGTTTATCTTGTTTGGAGCTCTCTGTGCTTCCTGTACTCGACTGTCTGTTTCCTTCCTTAGATTAGGAAGATTTTCATCTATTATTTCTTCAAATGAATTTCCCCCTACCTTTGTCTCTCTCTTCTCCTTCTGGGACACCTATAATGTGAATGTTAGTAGGCTTGATATTGCCCCAGAGTTCCCTTAGACTGTTCTCATTCTGTCTAATTCTTTTTTCTTTTTTCTGTTCTGCTTGGGTGATTTCCTCTAGTCTTTCATGTAGCTCGCCGATCCATTCTTCTGTATCCTCTACTCTGCTATTGAGTCCCTCTAGTGAATTTCTCATTTCCAGTATTGTATTCTTCATTTCTGATTGGTTCTTTTTTATATTTTCCAGTTCTTTGTTGATGAGCTCTCTGTGTTCATCCATTCTTTTCCTAATATCTGTGAGCATCCTTATGAGATTTTGTTTGAACTCTGTGTTGGGTAGGTTGCTTATTTCTGTTTCATTTAGTCCATTTTCTGGGGTTTTGTCCTGTTCCCTTGCTTGGAATTTATTCCTTTGTCTCCTCATTATGCTTTTTTCTCTGGGCTTATTATTATGTATTACGTGAGTCAGCTATGTCTTCTGATCTTGGAGAAGTGGCCTTATGTAAGAGATATCTTTTGAGGCCGTGTGCTTCCCTCTAGTCACCAGTACAAAAGATCCAGCATGATCCCTTTGTGGGCTACTTGTGTTCTTCTGGTTTGGCAGGGTTGCTCTTAGTGCAGGTACCCAGGGAGTCTAGTCCTTCCTTCCCTGGCTAGCTGTTTGTAAATCTAGTTTGGGGAGGCTCAGTACTGTTGGCTTCAATGTCTAACAGTACACTCCTGTTACAGTTTTCCCGTTAATTGAGTAGGTACCCAGTGTAGCTGGTTGCTAGGCTCAGGGGCTTACAGTTACTATAGGCCTCAGGCCTATAAGGCTGTTGTCAGTTCTCTTAGGAGTGCAGCTGACTGGGGCTTGCCCTAGGCACAGGAGCACTCAATTGTTTCTGTCTTTGGAAGGTGGGGCTGATCCTTTTTATGGCTATTTGTGAAGCACAGGTCTACTGACACTGATAAGCCTCACCCCCCACAGGACTACACACACCATCAACACAGTCCTGGTCCGTGCATGCTTCCCAAGCCCCTGGATGGTACCCCAATACCCCACTGCAGAGGCCCGCACCTCTCCACCAATGCCCCCCACAGTTCACCTGGTCCTCACGCAGGCCCTGCCCCACAGAGGCAGACACACTTGCCTGCCTGTAGAGGATCAAGGCACCCAGT
This sequence comes from Equus asinus, assembly GCF_041296235.1. Classification (NCBI taxonomy): domain Eukaryota; kingdom Metazoa; phylum Chordata; class Mammalia; order Perissodactyla; family Equidae; genus Equus; species Equus asinus. Next base: position 39,939,047 of record NC_091799.1, read on the forward strand.
CAATGCAGGCAGACAAGTAGCCTGAGGGCTGGCTGTTGGGCAGGGTCTGTCCATAGGGTGGGCTGCCTGCCCTGGCTGAACTGGTTTAAATCTGTGCCTAGTGGGTGTGTCAGCCCCCTGGCCTAACAGGCCAAGGGAAGAACCTCAATGGTGTCTGCCGGGGTCTGTGTCAGCATGCCTGGACCAGGGCAGAACAATGGCCCCCACCAATGTCTCATTCTCCAGAGAGGACCCTCCTCTCACCAAGATGCCCCCAGAGCCCACTGGGTGAGTCTCTTTTCACCAAAGGACTGTCAGTCTTCTCTCTGGTGATTTTAGGTTGCTGAGCTGGGTGAGTGTGTGTGTGGGCCCTTTAAGACCTGGGTCTTTTTGGCTTTCATCCAATAGCTTTTCCAGGGGTATCCTCACTGCATTTAATAGCCAGCAAAGACTCAGTTGTGCTAAGTCTGTAGGATGCTTATAGCAGTATCGGCTGCCCACTGTGGACCTCACTCTTCTACGGAGGGCTACATAACCTTAGGGTGGCTCCTTCCTGGCCAGCTGATAAACTCCGCTGCTCCTGAAGGTGACGTTTTTCTCTCCAGCAGGAATTTCTGCCCCTTCCGCCTTAGTCAGGACTGTCTTTTGTTGTGTGGGTTCTTTTTATCCTGTTTTCTATCCAGGGTAATTTTTCCAAAAATAGTTGTAACCTGGTTGTCTTTGTGGGAGGAGATGAGTTCAGAGTCTGCTTAAGCCTCCATCTTGATGAGATCTCTAACCAAAGTTTCTGAGCTTGCCTTGCAGACCTGCAGGATGACCACTGATAAGACAGTAGCTTCCTGACAGCCTCCCACCTCACTAAGCATCATGCAGGAGCAATGAGAAGCTAAAATGACCAATTGTAAGCTTCACACATCATACACTAACCTCCCCACCACTGTGCAACACATAGAACCCACCCGAATTTGGGCATGCAGCCCTTGAAGAAATATGAAAGACAGTCGCCCCTGCACAGAGAACTCTTAGAACTTCAGCCCCCAAGGCCACATGCTCTCCTCCTCATCTTATTCTCACAACATGCTTTGGAAAAATGCTTAGAATTGCATGTAGGCAAGCTTATCTGTAATGGGTAGAAAGAATAACTTCTTAGCAGAAAATTTACGTCTTCTGCCCAAAACCATTCTTTCTGTCCCAGATAAGGAAGTAACTGAGGTTTTCTTTGATTTCTCAGGAATGTTGCATACAGCAGATCTGCTACAGAGAGGCACCCAATGTTCTGAGGTCCATCACTTGACATTTCTGAGCCCCCTCCCCAACCCTGTTTGCTTTCTATAAGTCACTTCCAAATCAGTTCCCTTGAAGATGGGTTTTTTTTTTAGGATGACATTCCACCATCTTCTGATATGTTAGCTTGTTGCTTATTAAAGTTCTTTCTCTATCACCATCTGCTTGGCCTCTTAGCTTGCAGCGAGCAGCTCGAGCCCTTGCTTGGTATCAATTTTAGCAATCAAAAGGAGAATATTCTCTTGGAATGGCATTAAATATTTTTGACAATTATTTCATTGCATTGTAATACAATTTAAGGAGCCATAACACACTGAACCTTGATTAAACTCTGTGGTTTTCTTAGATTTTCCCTAAATTTTATACCTTATCATTATTGTTGTTATGTTCATGAGTACCCATAAAATGTTTTTCATGTTTTTGAATCCCACCTTCAGCCATTTACAAATAGTGAAAGGATCATTTTACATGTGACGTAAAATCAAAACAAAATTTAGATCATGTTTAATAATTTATCTTAATTAAAAGTTACTGTGATTGTACAGATAGAGTCTTTCAATAGTTTCAATGCTCTGCAACTCCATCTAGATAATTTAAAATAAACAGCAGTCGCCAGGATACAATAAAGTAAAACTCTTCCACTCACAGCCTTTCTTTCTCTCTGTACACACACAAATACACCCACACACACGTTTCATTTACATCTTCCTCTTTCTTTCCACTGCTTCTAAATATTATCAAGGGAAATAAGTACTGAAATAATTATGCATTTTTATCAAGTGATTTTATAATTCATTATTTTCTTCCCACAACCATAGTTTGTTGGTATATATAGAGCTGTTCACTGAGCAGTGAAATATTTCCCTCAGGTTTCTATTTGTGTTCATGTGTAAGCAGCAGTGCATGCCATTTTTATTTCTTTTTGGGTATCACTGAATATTTTAATTCTATAGTGTGAAGTATGAAAAAAGTTATCATATTTAACAATATTCATTAAAGGATATATTACAGTTAAACCTGATTAGGTTCTGACACAAAAAACTAATTTACATTTAAAATTGAATCTCTATATTCATGTATTAAAAGAGGAATGACCAAACAAGTGATTTTTATTTTTGTTATTGCTATTTTAGTTTTTTCATATTAATAAGCTTAATTTTTAGAGTTTTAGGTTCATAGCAAAATTAAACAGAAAGTACAGAGTTCCCATATACCCCTTGTACACAGACACACACACTCACGAACGCACACCCACGTTTGACATCCTACACCACAGTGATACATTTGTTACAATTGATAAACATATGTTAACACATCTTTATCACCCAAAGTCCAAAGTTTACATTATGGTTCACTTTTGGTGTTGTACATTCTATGGGTTTTGATAAATGTATAATAACATGTATCCACCATTGTAACATTTTAGTGTTGATCCATAAAAATAACTATTAAAGTTTACACCTATATGTTTATTCGTCTTCTCAGGACTTTGACTGGATATTTCTTTACACACTGAAAATTCATTCACCCTACTGCCACTTCTCAGGACCTGTGACGGGGAATGAAAATCCAAGCTGCCTTTGAGATATCACCCTGAAGCTTGGGCTCTAGACCTCCTGCAGCATCGCCTCTGCTGTATTCTATTAGTCAGAGCAATTTTCGGGGCCACTCCAAATTTAAGAGGTCAGGAAATAGACTCCAACTGTTGATGAGAGGAACTAAAAATGATTTGTGGCCGTATTTAATCTACCACACTATCCTATTCCTGCTATTAAAATTCCTTTGGGATGATCTTTGAAAATAATTTTGTGAATAAAACAGGGCAAAATTTTCAATGAATTTGTCTAGAATAAACCATACATTGTCAAGTCTGTAGCTCTTGCTGGTTGTAAGCTCTTTATCCATGACTCTCACCTTATTCACATTTCTATCCCTTCTATTTAGTGTAGTTCCTGAGAGAGAGTATGCAGAAAAGTACTTGTTTTATGAATGATTGATTAAACCATAACATTCTTTCTACAAAAGTCATAAAATGTCTAAAACGTAAATGTTGAAATCTTATCTCTACTTCTCGGGCCAAAGGGCCTCCAACAGGCTTACTGTTCTAAATAATCCCCAAACATTAATAAGTAAGAGCAACTATATTCAAAGAGTTTTATACATTCAATTAAGTATGTTTTAGATGTTTAATGTGATACCACAAATAAGACGCCCTCAATTTAGTTGTCTTTCTCAAGGTGGACAAAATGATTGTGCACATTGGGGCACACCACAGAAGATACTTTTCAAAAGAAAACACCTCATTTTTAATATGAGGTGTTATAAAAAATGACAAATATATTATTAGGATCATCTAAAATCTCATATCCTTTTGCAAGGTTATAATGGTAATGAATGTTCATTTGAACATTCAAAGTACTTTTTAATTTGTTTTTTTGAATCACTAATGAATGTATTGCTAGATATGTAGAGGAATTACTGTATTTAAAACTGTTAACAACTTAAAAATATGCAGTTAGTAAGAGTACAAGGTGTAGAGTGAGACTGTCTGGTTTGGAATCTCAGCCAAACATTTAATATTTGTATGATTTGAGGCAAGTATTTTTACATCTTTAAGCTCAGATTGCTCATCTGGAAAACTAGGATTAACAGTGGCCATCACGAAGAATAAAGAAAGCTCAAGGAATAAACCAGATAATTGATGTAAAGATCTAATTGGAGTGACTACAACCTAAATAGTCAGTAATTTTTACCTAATTTTTGTTGTTGTTATATTTGTATTATTAACCTTTAAAGACAATTGGTAAATTATATTATCTCTAAAGTAATGACAAGATAAAGGAATATCTAAAACTGGATGTAAAGATGTTAAAAATGTGTGTATATGAATTATTTTTTTATTTCATATCCTATTTGGAAAACAGTCCATTGATTATAGTGCTAAACTAATGGTGTGGATTAAGTTGTAGTACTTGGCAGGCAGGGCATTTCTGAATGATAACAGCGTGCCTCAGGTGGCATTAAAGCACACCAAGCTGAAGGCTATCAATTTTACCACCTGAGAAGTGTTCTAATTAACCAAAAATGCAGAGCCTAAAGTGGCTGCTCCATTACTGCCAATGAGAGAAACAGTTGGTCGTTAGATTTATTAGCCTGCAAATTGCTGACTGTCAGTTCCAAAACCCCAACTGTGCCTTCCATTTGCAAGTTTTTTTCCCCAGTATGTAGTTGAAGTGTAAGATTAGTTAATTATAGAAGGAAGTTTATTAAGTGGTAATAGAAGTTCCTGGGCATCAGGGACAGACATCCTGCCTGCAAACCCAGCTCCACTACATTTTTGCTGTGCGACCTTGGAGAATTAATTAATTAAAGCGTATTTCCCCATCTATAAATTGAAGATGGATAATTTCCTGATATATTGTAGTGAAGATTTGTGATGATACACTTGCTGTGCCAGGATAGGTTTCACATGTAACATTCATGTATGTTGGTCTTTTTCTACTTCTTCCTCTCATCCTTCATGATATACAGAGGCATTTAGTCAAATGGATGATCCCATGTTAGGCAGCTGCATGTGTTAGTCTCACTTTATGAATTTCTTAGGGAATACAATTGTCCAGTCTGCAATAGTACAATGTTATTTGTTCTGGGTAAAGCATAACTATATGCTTTTATAATAACACTTAAATTTTATGGGCAAACAAGTTGAAAAAATACAATTTCAGCCCTAAGACGGCATCTAAAATATTCACAGTGGTACAGTGGTGCCTTTACTTCACTGCTAGTTTCAATGCAACTATTTTATAAGAGTATGCTTGTACGCTTTAGAATGTTTCCAAGTCAGTGGCTAACTCCTTTCCTTTGAATGGAAAGCGACATGCATCTATTTCTCTGTTGGATGATTCAGTATAATGAAGTCAATTGCATGAAATATTTTAAGTTTATTTGATCAGGAAAACCTGGAAAAGGTAGTATCGAGTGTAATCCTCAGAAATAAGTAAAAAATGTGGACATATTATGTACATGGTTACCATAGTCTTAGAATAAAATCATCAGAGAAATTCACAAGGGTTTATATCAACTTTTTGTTGTGATTTCATGTAGCTTTAGGTCTGCATTCTTGGTTCCACTGTATAATTTTTTTCCAGATGCAGCATGAAGTTATGCATGAGTAGTCATGTGAAAGCTACCCACTCTGATCTGTGGGCAAAGTACAGGTGCTTTCCCTCCACACTCTTGTTCTATCCTAAGAAGGATGCAGTTTTGCAGCAGGTCAAATGAAAAAACCAATAGTTCTATTGGAGGATAAAGTGCGATATTCGGTGGTGGTGGTGGTTTTTCGTGTGTGCTTTTAGAAAAGCAAATCTGTTAAAATTCCACTCCCCAGGTGGGATGGTGGTGAAGAAGGAAATTATTTCCTATAGTATAGTACAAAATGCATGCTTATTCTATATCTCACTGTGCTGTAAAATACAGTCGCCACTGGCTATATCTGACCACTGAGTGCCTAAAATGTAGTTCCAAATTGAGATGCACTGTTAGTTTAAAAATACACACTGAATTTTAAGGACCTATTATGAAATAAAGGATTAAAAATATCTCATAAATAATTTTCTATGTTTATTATCTATTGATGCCGTAATATTTAGTGTTAAATAAAACATGTTATTAAAATGAGTTTTGCCTATTTTTGTTTACTTTTTAAAATGTAGTTTCAGAAAAATGAAAATTACACATGTGGCCCACATTATATTTTTGTTGCATTTATATATATATATATATATATATATATATATATATATATGTGTGTGTGTGTGTGTGTGTGTGTCTTATTTACAAACTCTGCCTTCTGTATTTTTCCTATAGGGACTTAGGGCTGACATCCTAAGCCTGTGAGTGTCTTTCTATTCTAAAGGTTTAGCTTATAGCATCTGTAGGATACTACATAATGAACTGTGTAAAACCTGTAAGATATAGGGGCAAAGCATACTTCTTATGTATAGAATTAATGCTGCAAGTCACACGCAGTTATGTGAATAGCATAATTAAGTTATTATCAGAAATGGCCCAAGGATGTGTTTCTTGATTGAATGAATCATTCTTGTAGCAGCTAAAAATGACAAGCTTGGCATCCATCTTATGTACTGCATGAAGCATTTGTAGATTAACATATAAAATGTCTAAACAGGCTCTGAGGAATGTATAAAAAAGAGAGTGCTAGAACTCAGAACTCACCAATAAAAACATACCCTCAGAAGACCCTGCGGTGAGTGGAATCTTCAGAAGTAAATCTGACAATAACTGTGAATCCGAGAGAAGGCTAAGAAATCAACATTGGAAATTGCTATAGCACCAATTCATTATTTTTGAAATTGATTTACGAAAAAAACAAACAAAACATATGCACACACACACACAATTAGATTTTTATCCTGCTTTTCTGATGAGATCTGTATGTCAAGGCAATCACAAATTGATGAGAAAAAAATAGAAGAATTCCAACTAATAAATTCAGAAGAAATGACAGAATAAGGATAATAACCATGATGGGCTGCAAAATTTTCCAGTTGTCTACCATTTTGTTCCCAATGATACCTTACAGACTTTCACCTCAAGAAGTCGATCCTGTTTCTCCACTCCTAGAATCCAGCTTTGTGACTTGCTTTGATCAATAAAAGTACAGTGAATATGGTGTTGTGTCAGTTCCAAGACTAAACTTCAAGCAGCTTTGCGTGCTTTTCTTCTCACTTTTGGAAACCTGAGCCACCATGTGAACAGACCAGCTTGCAGGATGAGAAAAGATGTCATTTTAGAGTAGCCAGCTCTAGCCAATTTGCCAGCTGATCTCAAAAACACAAGCTAGTCCAGCTGAGATCAGTTGTGTCTTTCCCGGCAGAACCACACAGCTGACCAGAGGCTCTTGAGCAGTAATAAATGGTTATTGTTTTAAGCTGCTTGGTTTTGGGGTGTCCTGTGAAGCAGCAATAGAAGACGGATTTAACAATCCTTTTGAAACCTTTAATGCTATAAAGGGTCTAGGCAATAATCAAAATTTTTTTAAACCATAGTACAATGAAAATGATACCGGAAATAAGTTTTGAGATGTAGGTAAGAATAATGGATTTTTCAAGTTAAAAATATGAAAACAAATAGTAATGAAATAAATATAAATTTGGAAGGTAGGCAGTTATCTGATGTAATGTGATTTAAATGTCTCTGTACTTCAAGGGGAGAATAAATATACTTAATAACTTTAGACTTTAGTACCTTAAGAATTCAGGTAAAATTCCCACAGTATAAATTAAAGATCAAGTACCTCACAACAAATATACCAAATATAAATTCAGATTATTTATGGAAAAATATAAAGCTTTATTGAAACACCTAAAAGAACTCCTAAAGGAGGAAATGTATTATATTCACGAATAGAGGGTTACAAAAATCATACGTTCTAATTTCTGATTCTCCCCAAATTCACTTACAGATTGGCAATTTTAATTATACTCACAACATGATTTGACAAGCTAATTTGTTTACATATAATAGTTTTTTTTAACTTTTTAAGATTATGATAGTTTACAACCTTGTAAAATTTCAGTTGTACATTATTGTTAGTCGTATTGTAGGTGCACCACTTCACCCTTTGTGCCCTCCCCCCACCCCCACTTTCCCCTGGTACCACCAATCAATTCTCTTTGTCTTTATGTTTAACTTCCACCTAGAGTGGAGTCATACAGAGTTCGTCTTTCTCTATCTGGCTTATTTCACTTAATACCTTCAAGGTCCATCCATGTTGTGAATGGGACGATTTTATTTTTTTTATGGCTGAGTAGTATTCCATTGTATGTATATATATATATATATACCATATCTTCCTTATCCAATCATCAGTTGATGGGCGTTTAGGTTGCTTCCATGTCTTGGCTATTGTAAATAATGCTGCGATTAACATAGGGGTGCATGGGACTTTTGGAATTGCTGATTTCAAGTTCTTTGGATAGTATATAATAGTTTTATGTGAGGATAAGGAACAAGGATAGCCATGATATTCCTAAAATGAAGAAAAAATCAATGAGAGCTTTCTCTTTGAAATCTTAAGACTTCTTATGAAGCAACAGTAACTATGAGAGTGTGGTATTGGTGCAGAGTGATTAGACCCTTCAACTGTATAGTCCACACATAGAAAGACACTTTGTAAATGTTAGAGGTATCACTGCAGATAAGAAGGGGAATAAACTGTTTAAAAATGGTGTAATGATATGGGAAAATATTTTTCCACAAGGAAAAGTGAGTGTGGATCGCTGTATTATAACAAATTGTTATCAATTCTAGATAAATGAGGAAGTTTAGTAAAAGACAAAACTTTTAAACAATATAAGTAGTGTCTATGAAACTGAGCAGGAAAATATCTTTTAAAAAACACACAGCAAAATATAAAGGAAAACATTGATAAGTTTGACTACCTTAAAATTAACTTCTGTTTATTAAAAGAAGCCTTAAAGAAAATGAAATGACAAAAACTAAGAGGAGATATTTGTCAATCCATTTAACTAGCAAAGGATTAGTATCCAGAATATAATTATGATTCCTGATACTCAATAAGAAAAACAAAACCAAAAAAAGCAAAAACACATAAACAAAAATTATATTTGTACAAAAGTCATGCCCAGGCATTTGATTGAAGGGAAATCATGACTGACCAATAAAAACATGAAGAAATGCCTATATTCATTTTCAATCAGGAGAATGCTAACACGACTATTTACCATACATACCACCCCACCAGCGCCCAAAACAAACAACAAAAAGGCTATTTATAAGACTTGACAGTGATATTAAATCATAGGATTATTATCTTTTGTTTTTAGGCATGCACTTTCTGATATGAAAAATATAAAGCATACATAATCTATGACACAGCAACATTTTCCTATAATTATTAATATAAAATGTGAACCAAAACACTTATACAGGACTTTTTTAATAGAAGTTTTTAATAGAAGAAAAACTGGAAAAAAATCCAAGTATCAATTCACCAAAGAATTCATAGCAAAATTACTCTTTAACACAGTTAAATACTATTTAATAACGGAGATAAGTTAGCTATATTTTTATACATCAGTATGGTTGAATGGTCCATGCGAAATAATGAGGAACAAACCAAGTCACAAAATCATTTTATGTAGTATGGATCCATTTATATACAATCTCAAAACACAACAAACTAAGGGATACTAAACAACTTGGAATTCACACATACAGGGAATACTATTCAGCAACAGCTAGGAACAAACTGCTATTGTATACAACCGTATGGATATATGTGAAAACATTATGCCCAGTAAAAGAAATAAGACATAGAAGACTAAATACTGCATTGTGTACAAACCACATTCTGGAAGAAGCAAAAATATAGGGTCAGAAATCAGATTAGTGGTCGCCAGAGACTGCAGGAAAGGAGAGAGCGTTAACCCCAAAAGAACAAAAGAGAACTTTTTATGGGAATGGAAGTTTCATATCTTGCTTTTTGGTATCGGATGCGTGAAAAATATGCGTTTTCTAAATTTATCGAACTGTACCTTTAAATAAACCTGACCTTAAAAAAAGACTAATGAATACAATATTTGGGGAAATATGCAGATTGTAATAAAATCATGAAGGCAAGAGAACATAAAGCACATGTTTATCATAATAGTCACCAATGTGATAAATGGAAGGAAGATAGGATCAGAGAAAATAGTGATTTTAAAGTTATGGTTTAACCTCCATTTCTTAAATTGGCTGTTAGTAAATAGTTGTATTATTATTATTAAAATTGTATGATATGTATGAATTAGCTCATGAAAATACACAAATATCTAAGACAGAGGAAAACAGAAAAATATTGCACCTATAAAAGCTGCATTAAGCTATTATTCATTTAGCCAACAGACAAGCAAGATAGTTCAAAAATTTAAAATAAAAGTAATAGTATACACCTATCAGAATAACTTAAAAAATAATACCAATTGTTATCAAAGATGACGTGTAAGGAAACTATTTTTATCGTGGCATAAAACACATAACATGAAATCTACCCTATTCATAAATTTCAAGTGTACAGTATAGTACTGCTAATTATATGCACATTGTTGTACAGCAGATCTCTAGAAATTTTCATGTTGCATGACTGAAACTCTGTATCCAGTGCAGGACAACATCCCTTTTCCCCCTCCCCCTTCCCCAGGCCCTGGCAACTATCATTCTCTTTTCTGTTTTTACAAATTTGACGACCTCAGATATTTCATATAAATGGAATCACTTCTTTGATTCCTTTTTCAAAGCCCTTCCTTGACTGGCTTATTTCACTTTGCGTGTATCCTCAACGTTATATGCATATTGTAGCATAGAACAGAATCTCCTTTTTTAAGGCTAAATAATATTCCATGGTATGCCACCTATTAGCAATGAATATAGGAGGGAAAATATCTTTTTGAGGTCCTGTTTTCAATTCTTCTGGATAAATAACCAAAAGTGGGATTGCTGGATCATACAGTAGTTCAATTTTTAATTTTTTGAGGAAACTCCATACTGTTTTCCATAGCAGCTGCACCACTTTATATTCTCACTAACAGTGCACAAGGATTGTAATTTCTTAACACTCTTGCCAATGCTTCCTTCTTTTCTTTTTTTTTGATAAGAACCATTTTAATATATGCGAGGTGTTATCTCATTGAAGTGTTTCGATTTTAATTTCCTTGATGATTAGTGATATTGAACATCCTTTCATACACCTATTGGCCATTTTTATGTCTTCTTTGGAGAAATACCTATTCAAGTCCTTTGCCCATTTTAAAAACTAGGTTATTTGCTTTTTGTTATTGAGTTGTACAAGTTCCTCATATATTTTGGAAATTAACCTTTTATGGGATATATGATTTGTTATTTTTTTCTTCCATTATGTAAGTTGCCTTTCCACTGTTTTGATTGTTTTCTGCTGCACAGGAAAAGAAAAGCCATACAGATGCCTTTTAGTTTGATGTAATCCTACTTGTTACAAGTTTTTGCTTTTTGTTGCCTGTTCAGTGCCATATCTAGGAAATCATTACTAAGACCAATGCTATGAAGATCTCCCCCTATGTTTTCTTCCGGGGGTTTTATAGTTTCAGGTCTAAAATTTCACTCTTTAATATCACTTTGTGTTGATTTTTGTATATAGTGTAAGATAAAGGTCCAATTTCATTTCTTTACATATGAATATCCAGTTTTCCCAGGACCATTTGTTGAAGAGACTATACCTTTTTCATTATGTATTCTTGGCAATCTTGTTGAAGATCATTTGGCTAAATTATTGTGGATTTATTTCTGGGCTCTCTAATCTATTTCATTGGTCAACAAGTCTGTCTTTACTCCGGTACCATACTATTTTGATTTCTGTAGCCTTGTAATATATTTTGAAGTCAGGAAGTGTAATGCCTCCAGCTTTGTTCTTCCTCAAGATTGTTTTGGCTATTCTGAGTCCATTGTGGTTCTATATGAATGTAAGAATTGCTTTTTCTATTTCTGCAAAAAAAATGCCATTGAGATTTTGATGGGGATAGCATTGAATTTGTAGATTGCTGTGGGTAGTGTGGACATTTTGACAATATTAAGTCTTTCTATCCACGAACAGGGAATATCTTTCTATTTATTTGTATCTTCTTTAATTTATTTTAGCACTCTTTTGTAATTTTCATAGTACAAGTCTCTCACTTTCCTGGTTAAGTTTATTCCTAAGTATTTTATTCTATGTTTTGATGCCATTGTAAATGAGATTATTTTCTTAATTCCCTTTTTGGATTGTTCAATGTTAGTGTATAGAAGTGTGCCTGATTTTCATATTTTGATTTTGTATCCTGCAATTTTGCTGAATTTGTTTATTCGTTCTTTTTGGTGTGGAATCTTTAGATGCATGTGACAGCATGTCCTCTATAAGCAGACATAATTTTACTTCTTCCTTTCCAATTTGCCTAGTTTCTTTCTCTTGCCTAATTGGTCTAACTGGGACTTCCAGTACCTTATTGAATAGAAGTGATGAGCGTGAGCATCCTTGACTGGTTCCTCATCTTAGTGGAAAAATTTTCAGCTTTCACCATTGAGTTTGATATTAGCTGCAGGCTTCTCATATGTGGCCTCTATTATGTTGAGGTAATTTCCTTGTATTTCTAACTTAATGAGAATTTTTATCATGAAAGAGTCTTGAGTTTTGTGAAAATTTTTTCTGCTCTATGAGATGATGATGTGATTAAACTGTTAATGTGGTATATCGCATTGATTTTCATGCATTGAACTGTGCTTTTTCATCCTAAGAATAATAAATCTCACTTGGGATCCTCTGTTGTCATTTTTCACTTTTATTTTATTTTATTTTTTTACTGTAGTAAGAGTACAACTTGAGATCTTCCTTAACAATTTTTTAAATGTACAATACAGTATAGTTAATTATAAGCACAACATTGTACAGCAGATCTCCAGAACTTAGTCAGCTCGCGTAACTTGGTTTGCTAGTATTTTGCCAAGAATTTTTGCATCTATCTTCATCTGGGATATTGTTCTGTAGTTTTCTTGTAGTGTCTTTGGCTGGCTTTGGTATCAGAGTAATGCTGGCCTTATAAAATGAGTTTGAAATTTCTTATATTTTTTGGAGAAGTTTGAGAAGGATTGTCATTAATTCTTTTTTTTTTTAATGTTTGGTAGAATTCTCCAGTGAAGTCATGTGGTCCTGGGCTTTTTTTTGTTGGGAGGTTTTTGATTACTGATTTAATCTCCTTACTAGTAATAGGTCTGTCACACTGTGGAGGGGAAGTTCTAGCAAGTGAGTGCCACAAATTTTTCTGCTGGCTTAGGTGTGACTGGTTCTGTGCTTGCCTGAAGTGCAGGTACTTCTTAACTCATTTCTAGATTTCTCACAAAGGGAATTGCTCCATGTATTGTTTAATCAGTGTCTCCATCCCATTTTTCTGAGGTTATCTGTGGAACACACTGTTGGTAGGAGTCGAAATTAATATAGCCTGTGATGAAAAGAAAAACCAAACAACTTTCTAGTATTTACTAGTGGTAAATATTTGTTCCACCTAAGATCCTGCAGTTCTATTCTTAGGTATACACTCAAAATAAATGTGTGTATATGTGTAAAATATTGACTGTAACAGCATTATTTATAAATGTCCCAAACTGAAAACAGTCCATAACCAAAAGTATGGATACATAAATTCTGTAATTGCCATACAATGGCATTATATATACTGTTGTACATTATCTGTTTTACAGACATGATGTTGGATAAAAATAAACCAGATACTATATGAATCCATTAATATAAAATGCAAATACAGGAGAAACAGGTCTTTGGTAATAGTTTTTGAGGAGAGTGGTATTGACTAGGCAAGAGCAGAAATTGTGTTCTGTTGCTGGCAGTGTTCTATTTCTTGACCTGGGTGGTCATTACACTGCTGTGTTCTCTTTGTGTATAATCATCAAGAGGAATACTTAGGATTACTGCATTGTTGTATGTGCACAATACGTAGGTAAAAAATAAGTTTTAAAATTAAAAAATAAGATCATTAGGAATAAAACAGTGACAGTTTGCTGCTGCTGAATATTGGAACCATGTAAGTTTAGAACTAGAATTAAATAATGTGTACATATTTATTTAAATTAACCATGAAAATAATAATTTCTACAAGAACATTTTGTAGATTTATGTTAGAATAGTCTGTGTATTTAATTTAAATTTTTTTTAGTATTAGATGGTTCTGTAGAATATCCTGTACATCTCTGAACTGGGAGGGGAAAAAACTCTATAATACATCAGACTATAAAGAGAGAATACACATAATTACCAGTCTTTAACACTATACTGTCTAATGATTCAATACAGTATTCTTTTATACAGAACATCTTTTCACCTTGGTTCTCAATACTATTTCTGAAATCAAAGACGTTACTTTTTAAGCTCTCACAGAGAATATCAGAGTCTTTATATGTTTTGCTTTCTTCCTGGTATTCCTCTGTTCATTTTCTGTGTGCTGAATTTTGAGATTTTCTTCAAGACTCTGTTCAAATAAAAGCAGCTCTTTGTAGCTTTTGCTAACTTCATCAAAAGAAGTCATCATTTTCTCCTTTTTACTTGCAAAAGACTTTGTACTTACCTCCTTTGACTGTAATGAGATGTGTGTAGTGTCTAGCAGATAGCAAGTCCTCGACAATGGTAATTATCTTTTGTATTAGCTACTGTGGTACTTATTTCCCATTACTACAGTCAAAATCTTTCTACCCTGTTCCACTGTGACCTCTTAATGTCAGTCTTTTTATTTCCAGTGGTTAACCTAACACCTAGCTGATTATTCAATAAATATGTGCTCAAAAAATAAAGGAATTAATAATGCATTTACAGAATGATGAAGGAAGAAATATATGGAAGGTAGATCACTTATGTTAAATGACTCTACATTTTGAGAAGAAATCTGATGGAGAAAAAATTTATGTTAAAGATTAGCTTCTTATAAGGATATGAATAACAATGCATTGGGAAGAATGCTTTTACAAGTAAAGAAAATGAAGTTCACATTCTTTTAAGAACACAATGTAAAACAATCTGACTGCTGTGTTATTTCAAGTGAACTTAATTTTGTAAAGTTTAATTGATTTCCCACTATGTATATCACACTGTGTTGGTGCTGTGATATTTTCAAAGTTGAATAATACAAGTGTCTTAAAATTTCTCCTAGAGACATAAAACATAGAAAGAGAAAATAAGGAAAACATTAAATAAAAACAAAGTACATTATTTCTTTTATTCTCTTCTGTTTATTGGAACACAGAAGTTGATCAAGGAGTGCAAAGAAAATCAGGCATAGACATTTCCCTTAAGTGACATTTTGCTCTATCTATTGCCAGTTCCTTAAAGGAAGTGGGATTAAAGAGATCATATTATTTCATATGTGTATACATACATATATTTGTTGTGTATATTTGTATATGTATGCAAATGTGTGTATGTATGTATCTATGTATAACTATCTGCTCAAGATAACTATTTGATAAACTGTAGATATGGATTCAGATTTTTTTCGAGATAAATTTTTTAGCAAATTGTACACATTTGTTAGATAATTTAGATCTTTTATTTGCAACGAAATAGTGTGTTGCTTCTATGAAGTAAAAAACCCTTAGAAGTAATTGTTATCCTGAATAAAAGACTCAAACTGGACCCAAATGACACCTTGATGTCCAGAGGCAGATCAGGTAAATACTCTCTGTTCCTCTGTGGGAAGGCCATGCTTTACTCAAGTCACAGGGAGAGATAACTCAACTAGAAGTCAGGCTCACAGTAAATGCGGAATTGGGTCTCTGTCTTAAGAGTTTAGCTTCTGGGGAAACGGTTTTTTCTATTTTCCTGCTGCTGCGATTAAAATGACTTACGCCCATTTATTTGAAGAAACAATGTCTGTTCAGGTAAGAAATAAATAGCATAGCTTCCCCCCAGATAGTTCCATCAAGAATGAGAAGGACTGTTACACAGGAGTTCATCAGACTGTGCAGGCTCTACAGCTGTCTGATTAGGGTGGCTGAAGCAGTTCCCCTAATGCCACTGCTTTGACTCTTTTTATTATGCCTAGAAGTCTCCTCAAACAGTATATAAATTAATCTATGCAAAGACTACTCCCTCAACCCTTCTCTACTTACATATCTTCAGTGCCTTACTATGCAACTTTTTATTTGTGAACAGAAAGTAGATACCCTTTCTGCTGGATCTTGAATGATAGATCAAATCATTAAACATAAAATCATATTATATCTTAGATACCAAGAAAAGTTCTGGTATATACCTATCAAGCTGATGTAATTATTATTTTTTTCCTTTTCTTTCTTTCTTTTTTTTTGAGGAAGATTAGCCCTGAGCTAACATCTGCTGCCAATCCTCCTCCTTTTGCTGAGGAAGACTGGCCCTGAGCTAATATCCGTGCCCATCCTCCTCTACTTTATATGTGGGACGCCTACCGCAGCATGGCTTGCCAAGCTGTGCCATGTCTGCACCCAGGATCTGAACCACCGAACTCCGGGTTGCCGAAGTGGAATGGCGCACTTAACTGCTGCGCCACCGGGCCGGCCCCTGATGTAATTATTAATAATGCCCCTTTTTAATCTCCTGAGAGTCTCAGTTTGGACAATAAATTATATGGTCACTATTTGTAGACCTACTGTCTACTTCACTTCTGAAACATGTTTTAGGAAGTGATAGAAGCTTCAATACATTATGACTAATTCAGAGGCATTCTTTCTGGTCTAATTCCAAAGATTCGTACTAAAAATATTTTTACACATCATAAAAACCAAATCAAAATCTGATCTTGCCACTCTCCTGCTAATAAAGCATAAAAGCCCCAAGAAAACTCAAAGGATAAAAGTTAAATTCTGTGCTTTGCATATAAAGATATCAATGATCTGATAATATTCAAATGTTTCCTGCTCCATTCCTAATACTGCCCCATACATAAGCTGAACTCTAGACATGTTAAATTTCTAGTGCTTTGTCGAGCATGCCTCTTTGTAATGCCTCTGTGATTTTATTCTTGCTGATCCTTCTAACCAGAATTGACTTCAGTCCTTGTTTAAGTTCTTTCTCATTCTGATCTTTTAAAACTTAGTTGTAAGATCACCTTTTTTGTCATGAGTCAAGCATCGCCTCCTTCACAGCGGCATCGTGTACATACTTCTAAATCTAGTACTTATGATATCACTCAACTTAAAATTTACACTTTTGTTTTTCATTCTAAACTGAGCGTTGTGAAGGACTATACATTATTTGTTAATGCTTTACTTTTCCAGAACTCAATATTGTATCTGACATAATTAATGCTTGATAAACAGTTCTCCAAAATTAATAATTCTCTTTGTCTACACCCTATTATTAATCATAATGCACTAACAAGGGCAAACATACAAATGGCTGCTATGCATGTATAACCTGGGGATTGTTTCTGTTTTAATGACTTTGGTTAAAAAATAAATCAAATAAAATAAAACAAATAAATAATCTAAGGGAAATTGTTCATAATTTCTTTGCTGCTCTTTCTGATGATGGTAATTTTAGTGTATTATGTTTATAGTTTATCATAAATTCTATCATAAATTATTTTGGACAATAAATATGAATGAATAAGCTATCTTCATAATCTGGGAAACAAATGACTTTTTTCCTTTACTATCCTCTCTGTAATCAGAGAACAAAGAATGGATCATTACTGACAAAAATTGCAAATAATGCAACTATCCTTGAAGTTAATCCTCAAGGAGAGGATATGAGCAGTTTGAAAATGAGCAAAGAACATCAATAGAAAACTTGGAAAAGAACTAAGTCCATAAAAAATTATATGAAAAAAATGAACAACTTTATTAGTTGTTGCAGAAAAATAAATTATCAGAACTTCAAATAAATACCATTTTATACCTACTAAATTTGAAAAACTAAAAATCAATGGTGATAATATACTGTCAAGTATGTGGTAAAACTGAAAGAGTGCTAGTCGTAGGAAAAATTGGTGCAACCTCCCTGGAAAAATATTATGAAAATCTACTTCAAGAATCATAAGAATTTTTATAGTTTTTTTAATCAATAATCCTATCTTTGAAAATGTTCTTGATAATACAATACAAAATGAAGCTTAAAATATGAATAAAGCTACTCTAGATTGTTATTTATAGAGTCTACTGTATCACAATATCTCTATGAGAGGCCATTCATTGTGGAAAACCAATTTTGTAGGATATAACAAAGCCGTTACCCTGTGAATTAATACTATTTTAAGTTGATATGTGGGGAAAAGGAAAGTTAGAATAATAATTTAGGGCACGTGTTTTACATTAATTTACCTTAAAAAGTATATTTTATATTCGTTTTCTATTGTTGCTGTAACAAATATGATTTAATTCATATGTGGAAGATAAAAAACAAAAACAAATAGACACTTAGATACAGAGAATAGATTGTGGTTACCAAAGGGGGGATGGAGGAGGTGAACGGGGTGAAAGGGCACATTTATTCAGTGACAGATGGCAACTAAACTTGAATGGTGAATGTGATGTAGTCTGTGCAGAAGTTTAAGTATAATGATGTACGCCTGAAATTTAGATAATGTTATAAATGAATATTACCTCAATGAAAAAATGTATTTATATTAGTTTTCTATTGCTGTTGTACCAAATTACCACAAACTTAGTGGCCAAAACAAATTTATTATCTTACAGTTCTGGAGATCTCAAGTCCAAGATGAGCCTTCAAGCTCTTGGTGCTCTTCAAACACTTTGATTTTGGCCCGTTCATGCTATGAAAGAAAACGAATTTGTGTTAGCAGAGAATACAAAGAGCAGCAAGAGCAGAAAGAATGAAGAGACTTGGCCTTCATTAGCGATGAAAAAAATCCTTTCTGAGGAGGTTACAGTTGAGATGAGACTTGAAGGAACAGCAGGAACCTGCAGGCTGAAGGGAAGGGAAATGCTTTCCAAGTACAGGGAAAAACCGAACACGATGGCTTGACGTGGGAAAGTGCATGATGGTCAACGGATCTATTGGAGTGTAGTTTGGTAGGCAACCCCAGCCCCAGCTGACCACGAAAGTCTATGACTAAAGTACTAGTTCAAGAGTGCAGTCTTGACCTTATTACGAACTTTCAATACCTCAGCTGTCCAAGAATCTATTTATGGAGGCTATTTTTATGCATGATCCAGCACAATATTTTTCATGCCATGGTTATTGAGCCATTAGTAGGTCATGAAATTAATTTTTTTGTTGCAGATACCATGTTTTTAGTAAATAGAATATATTAGAAAATAGCGTAAGTGTAGTTATTACTTCTTAAAATTTCTGTTGGGTGGATATGTGTTTATGCACACATATATGTATACTTTTACTGGATCACGATGTAAATTATATTTCTCATTTTTGGCCACTGTCAAAAAGAGTTTAAGAGTCATTGCTTTAGCTTCTGTGTGCGGACAGTGGTAGTTCTTCAGAGAGGAACCTGAGCCACATCATATCGGTCTTGTTCGAACTGATGGGCTTAGCCTTATGTGCATTGAAGGGATATATTTAGGAGCAACCTAATATTATCAGTATGTTTAAGATGAAAATATTACTGTTTTCATCACACAATGAGGATATTACTTTTATATTACAGCCTGAGTGAGAAAATTTTATCATGTCTGTAGAGAGGATGATTGTTATATTTCTGAGTAATTTTGAATTAACATGATAGTCACTAAAATATTCATTTTTTCCCCATGTGCTTTCTAGAAATCTTAGGGCCAAATTTGAGTAACTTGTATAAGGCGTATAGGATTCCATGGTATCTTGTCTTCTAAATTTATTTATGCTAGCTGCCTAATTTTTCTATTTTCATTGTGTTTTTGTCTCAGTTTTGTTACTGATTTAAAATGATCTTATCTTGCCATATTTCAATTTTACAAACTACCTATGATCTTATCTTGCCATATTTCAATTTTACAAACTACCTTACATAGTTTTTGACATAATGGAAGCTAAACACATAAAGATGCATAATAAAGAAGAGAAATACTTGCTTTTGTTGGTTTTCTTCATCCACCCTGGTACCCAGTAGAAGATGAAAGATTTTCTATCAGAGCAAATGCCTTCAAGTTCTAAGTGTTTAATAAATGAACAGTATAGCAAGATTTACATAAGTAATTTATCTTTTAATTGAGTAAAATATATTTATTATGTATTTCTATTTGAGAAAATAAATGACTTGCCTAAGATATTACAACTAGTGAATATCTGAAACTAGACTTAAACCAGGTTGTTTTTGCTTCGGGTATGGTGATTTGTTGCTGTTCTTCAATATGTGTGTGTGTGTGTAGATAATACTAAACTACTAATACTACACTACTCCAAAATTAATTGTCATATTAGGAAACTAGTATATATATAGATGTTCTATAGAAATATATATAACATACATGTTATAAATATATATGTCATGTATGTGCATACATACATGCTTCTGTGAAACATTATCAAATATTATTGGACAGATATTTATTTTTGCACCTGAAAATCAAAATTGTATTTGAAATGCTGATATAACCTTCCACTAACTAAATACTTACATCTTTTAAATTCTTTCCAACTAATCTCTTTGCTTTAATGTCTAGCAAAGGAGATACTGGCTTCTGCCTTCCTTTCCAATGCCTCTAACAAACCATAGGTCTAACAATGTCTTTCTACTTCTTATTAGAAGTCCTTAATATCTCGTTACATTTTGACCTTATGGTCCCTGACTATTGACTATTGCATTACAGTTTTTATCACTGTGTGATTCAGGCAGCTATATATCTTTTCTGATCACTGTCTTTGATTTTAATGAGCATTTTCATGATGATCAGTGTCTGTGACACATCAGAACACAAATATAAAGTTAAATTCTGTGCAGAGCATAGATCGACACACTGAAATGTGTTGTCATATTTACATTGTTGAAAGAAAAAATGACACAAATAAACAGAAAGATATACTTTGCTCATGGAAAAATTAATATTGTTCTCTCTTTTTTCTTTTTTTTTTTTCCCGAGGAAGATTAGCCCTGAGCTAACTACTGCCAGTCCTCCTCTTTTTGCTGAGGAAGCCTGGCCCTGAGCTAACATCCGTGTCCATCTTCCTCTACTTTATATGTGGGACACCTACCACAGCATGGCATGCCAAGCGGTGCCATGTTCACACCCGGGATCTGAACCGGTGAACCCCAGACCCTGAGATGCGGAACATGCAAACTTAACCTCTGCGCCACCGGTCCAGCCCCAGAATTAATATTGTTAAAATGTCCATACTGGGGCTGCCCAGTGGTGTAGTGGTTAAGTTCTCCTGCTCTGCTTTGGCGTCCCAGGGTTTGAAGGTTCAGATCCCTGGCACAGACCTAGCACCGTTGGTCAAGCCACATTGTGGCAACATCCCACATAAGATAGAGGAAGATTGGCACAGATGTTAGCTCAGCGACAATCTTCCTAAGCAAAAAGAGGAAGATTTGTAACAAATGCTAGCTCAGGGCCAATCTTCCTCACATGCACACACACAAATGTCCATACTACTCAAATAAATCTGCAGATTCAACGCAATCCCCATCAAAATACCAATGAATTTTTCACAGAACTGGAACAAATAATCCTAAAATTTATATGGAACCACAGAAGACCTCAAATAGCCGAAGCAATCTTGAGAAAGAAGAACAAGGCTGGAGGTATCATGCTCCCTGATTCCAAATTATACTACAAAGCTATAGTAATCAAAACCATATGGTACTGGTACAAAAATAGGCACACAGATCAATGGAAGAGAATAGAGAGCCCAGAAACAAACCCATGTGTATATTGTCAATTAATCTATGAGAAAGGAAGCAAGAATATACAATGAGGAAAAGACAATTTCTTTAATAAATGGTGTTGGGAAAACTGGTTAGCTACATGCAAAAGAATGAAACTGGACCACTTTCTTAGCCCATATATAAAAATAAACTCGAAATGGATTAAAGACTTAAATTAAGACCTGAAATTATAATACTCCTAGAAGAATACATAGGCCGTCAACTCTTTGACATTGGTCTCAGCAATATTTTTTTGGATCTGTCTCCTCAGGCAAAGGCAACAAAAGCAAAACTTAACAAACAAGACTACATCAAACTAAAAAGCTAATGTACACTTAAGGGAACCATCAAAAAAATGAAAGGGCAACCTATTAAATGGGTGAAAATATTTTCAAATTATATATCTAAAATCTACAAAGAACTCTTACAACTCAGTAACAACAAAAAATCCAATTAATAAAATGGGCAGACGACTTGAATAGACATTTTTTCAAAGAAGACATACAGATGGACAACAGACACATGAAAAGATGCTCAACATCACTGATTGTGAAGGAAATGCAACTCAAAACCACAATGAAATATCACCTCACACCTGTCAGAATGGCTGTTATCAAAAAGATGACAAATAAGTGCTGGTGAGGATGTGGAGAAAAGGGAACCCTCATGTACTGTTGGTGGGAATGTAAACTGGTGCCACTAAGGAAAACAGAAAAAAATTAAATCAAAAAATTACAAATAGGGAGCCAACCTGGTGGCATAGCAGTTAAGTTTGAGTGCTCTGCTTCAGTGGCCTGGAGCTTGCTGGTTCAGATCCCGGGCGTGGACCTAGCTACCCTTATCAAGCCATGCTGTGTGAGGCGTCCCACATATAAAATAGGTGAGGATGGGCAAGGATGTTAGCTCAGGGCCAATCTTCCTCAAAAAAAAAAAAAAACTAAAAGTAGAATTACCATAATATCTAGCAATTCCATTTCTGGGTATTTACCCAAATAAAATGAAAACAATAATTTGGGAAGATATATGCACCCCTATGTTCCCTACAGCATCATTTATAATAGCCAAGTTATGGAAGCAACCTAAGTGTCCATTGATAGATAAGTGGATAAAAATGAGATCTATATATACAATGGAATAATACTCAGCCATAAAAAAGAATGAAATCTTGCCATTTGCAACAACATGGATGGACGTAGAGAGTATTATGCTAAGTGAAATAAGTCAGACAAAGATAAGTACCATATGATTTCACTTATATGTGGGATCTAAAAAACAAAACAAATGAACAAAACTAAACAGAAAAAGACTCATAGATACAGAGAACAAACTGGTGGTTGCCTGAGAGAAAGGGCTGGGGAGACAGGCAAAATAGGTCAAGGGAATTAAGAGGTACAAACTTCCAGTTACAAAATAAATGGGCAACAGGGATGTGGTGTTTGGTATGGGGATTACAGCCAATAATATTATAATAATCTGGTGTGGTGACAGATGGTTTCTGGACTTATTGTGATAATCATTTCATAATGTATAAATATATCTAGTCACTATGTTATAAACCTGAAACTATAGTATTGTATGTCAATTATAATCCAATAAAAAAGCATTGTATTTATTTCTTTATATCTGTCATATGTTCCTAATTAATTTCAACACTATATATGCACATTTTTTTATGCTTCAAATACACTTTGGATATAGGGCCATATAAATTGTTGATAAAATTAAGCCACAAGGTTTTCATTTCAATATATTAAATATGTCCTAATATTAGAACTTTCCAATGTGGAAATGTTTGAACTGCGGTAAGAGGAGTTCCTGCTCAGAAACCCCTCAATCAGAGACTTGGTTTGCAGAATTTCTGAGGTATTAATCAGGTAGCATTTGGGAGATAGATCAAGATTGAGTGTCATTACTTCATGAATTGACTGAGAGGTAAGACTAGTTTCTTGTTAAAATCTTACCTGGAAGATATGACTTTATTTGCAGCATTTGCTGGATTGCTTTTCTGTGTGATAATTAAAAAGAAATAACTGTTAAATTTTACAGTGAATGTTGCAAATGCTAGTCTTCAAATGAGGAAGAAACCAAGTAACTAATAAGAGGAGTCTAGCTTAAAACAGGCAACTAAGTTGTGAAAAAAATAAGTATTTCAAAGTAGTTACTTGTCAAGTATTCTAGAAGACCCTGTTACCCAAGTAAGCCATTTATATATTTTGTTTATCTCTAACTGAACTTAGGGAGTTCTTGTTTGTAATTAACCTTAGAAGAGATTTCTCAAGACATAAAGGGTTGATTGTTTAAGGGCTGCACATTTCTTATGTTTATGTGTACCATATCTACTATCGGTCTTGTGCTGGCATTTAGCCCTAGATGGAATTTACCATCCAATTTGTGGTGCATTCCTAAGCAACATGAGTCCAGAAAGTCTAGGGCTGGTGTGCCGGGGGCCTCTTGGTCTCCAGTTGGTCAGGGTCAGGGCCTCCATCAGGAGTTGGGTCCCCAGCAGGAGGGCTACTGAGTGCATCTTACCTGCATTTGCATGTCAGCACCACCAGGCGCGGTCAGGCTGGGCTCTTCCTTGTCCACTCTGCATTACTGAGGGAATCCTTGCTAGTCTATTTTCCATGATGATTAATATGCTTAAATTCAGAGGATTGCCACACCTGATCTGAGGTTGTAAGACAATTATGTCTACAGTAACCAAAATATAAGTATTGAAGTTTGAGAAATAAATGAATTTCATTACAAAATTGCATTGAATTCTGTTTTCTTCAATATGAGCTGAGATGAGCTATTAATATAAGTATAGTTTGTTCATATAGAGAAGTAACAAATAGCAAGAATCTTGCAAAAATTATAGGAGATTATTGCTTATTTATTTTGAAGTTTTAGAAGATTTAAAAAAAATGAATTGCTTAGGTTTGTGAAACTTCTGGATCTGATTGGTGGATAAAGAACCTTTGAAAGTCTTAAGCAGGTTTAAGTCAGACTTTCTCTTCTCTGCCATTGATTTCATTTTCTAAGTGGACTTGGTAGTTCCAGCTCTAATTATGTTTTACTCACCCCACTTTGGAGTTGAAAAAAAATTCTTCAAAATCGTAAAGGAGTCAGATATCATAGGTTAGGAGGTAAGTTTTGAGGTAGGTTGGGAAGCATATAATATACACGTAATTTGTAGCATCTTAGCTATATGAATAAAACACAGTCAAGAATCTTCTCCCCTGGTTAAAAATATTTTTGTCTGCAATAGAAAATTTACAGTTAGTTGCTGGAGAACCTGTAAACATGTTAAAGAGGAAAACAAACCACTATCAGAATAAGATCTACAGTCGGCTGCCCTGCTATATGTTAGCATTGGCTCACCCTCTCCCCATCGCAGTAATACTGAACAATTGGTATGCCCAAAGAAGAAAATGTTTTCACAACCGTCAAAGGCCATGGCCATTTAAATATGGAAATGATTAAAAATCACCTTGCACAGTGTCTTCCAAGAAGAAAGGCACTCAAAAATTATTAGCTCCCTTCTACGCCCCTTTGAAACCGTGAATTCTTCTCTTGATGGATGTCAACTATTTGCACAAAGCAAATAATTTAGGACTGGATGTTAGCCGTGTTGTAATGATGAACTTTCAATTCATAAATTTTGCTATTTAAACAAATTATTAATAAATATTAAGTACATGTGATACTCTCAGTTGCCATAAGATTGCCATTTATTTTGTAACATGATTTTTTTTCTTCAAGGAATTTCTGTCCCCTCCAAAAAAAAATCATCAATCTTATTCTTTTAATAGATGACACACGTGAGTTAAAATAAGAATCTGAAAAGTATGAAATAGAGAACACTTAGGAGGAAATTTATTGATATCCCCAATTTGGCTCAGGAATGGATTACGCTATCACTTGTAAAATTTCAGTGCCACACTCTGCTTTTGAGGTACTAACAGAGCAGATATTATGAAGGCGCCAAAAAAATAAGACATTGTGTTTAACCTATGAGAATTAGCTCTGTGAGAATTAACAGGCCTGTTCTTACATTGCTCTTCAGATTATAGAGTTGATATCTGCACTGGAACCTTGGGATTATTTTTCAATCAGGTTCTCTAGTCTTGGCACACTGTTAACATTAGAGCAACTCAGTTATTTTTCTGCTCTTGACCAACCTGGCAAAATGGCCTTGAGCTAATGTAAACAGAGTGTGTGATTATGTGCTCACATCTATAATAGTAATGATTCTCATGTTTATCAGGTCAATTCAATTTTTTTAACTTGATGAAATTGCCAAACTTTCCCTTTCTTGAATTAATGAAGTAATATGATACATTGTTGCAAATTATTATAAGTATGTAGAATTGTATGTTTTAGTCCTCTGTAATTTAAATCCCTCATCTTATGGCATAATACCTGAATTGGTGCTAATAATATATAATAAATCCCAAGACTGTACAAATGTTCCTGTTTGACAAGTTATTTTTCCTTCTAGGGTTATTATTATAATGGTAGGAAAAATGTATTGTGAATCACAGTTTTTTTTTAGATGAAACCCTTTCTGGGCAGAAGTTTATCACATGTGCTTTGAAACTTTATCATATCTGTTTAGTAAATGTAATGTAACAACTGTACTGAAGTTATGACACCATTTTTTTCTAAGAAAGAGAAACTGGTCACATCTAAACTTAGATTGGATAACCAACAATTCTCTTGGGTTGTTGTACATGAGTCTTCCAGACATATTTTAGCTTTTAAAGAGGAAACATATTTCCATGTATTTGCAAATTGTGCTAACTTATTTATCAAAGTTGTCATGTGTATATTACAAGTTAGCAACAAAGAGACATGTTTGAACATCTTATTCATCTCTAGGACTGTGTTACTTAGAATTAGTCTTTACACAATATAAATGCTCAAAAACAGTTTCTCAAAAGTGTGGTGGAACGAAGGAGCACGATTTTTTTTTTAATTTTTTTTACACTGAAGTTTAATTTTCCTATCTGCAAAATCACAATAGTTATATGTGACACTCAGAGATTTTATGGGAATATAAGAGAAATACATAAGTAAATGGGAGGTATCGTCACTGGTACAGAGTATGTGTCAAAAAGAGGGCAAAGAATATAACATTTATTAAGTATGAGTTTACTATATGTCATGGATTTTATACTTTTTTTATTAATGTTATGATAGATTACAACCTTGTGAGATTTCAGTTGTACATTATTGTTAATCATGTTGTGGGTACACCTCTTCCCCCTTTGTGCCCTCCCCCAACCCCCCCTTTTCCCTGGTAACCACCCATCAGATCGAAGGAGCACGATTTTTATTTATGTACAGTAGAGAAGCACAATAATTAAATAGTTTGATAATGTTTTCTTAGTGGAACGTGAAACTTTATGAGGATAGAATTGTAGGGGAAAATCAATGGGAGGAAGACATCAAGGAGGCTCTTGAAATAATGTAAATGCTAGATGAAGAGGATCTAGAAGAAAGAGGCTGTCCAGAAAATGAATATGGCTTCCACAGTAGGACAAAGAAGGAACTGTCAATGAGTTGGATATGAAAACCAAAGAGAAGCCATTAAACATTAACTGAATTGAGCATAATAAAGATTGCCAAGCAGTATTCACTGGCTATTCTACAATAACTCTGAGAAGTATGAAGTTTTCCTCCATTACCAAAATCAAACTATTTGAGTGTAAGGTCTGTGTTTTTCCATTATTATTATCATGTGTGGCTTATTAATAGTTGCTAACAGATTTTTCAATAAATGCATGAATAAAAAGTAAAAAAAAATACCACAAAATGTTTCAGGGACAAGAACAGAATTCAGAACAATTATGTTTTAATGTTTGAGAAGATCTTTGGAAAAGCAGAAAGAATCACTTATATAAGCATAAGGCTTCTATGCCAACATTGTTAGAAATAGCATTGTTTGCAACCTTCAAAATGTTCCGCGGTTAGTATCCAGCAATGGCAGAGGTATTCTTCCTCATTCATTCTTGGCACAGGCCTTATACCAGTGGTGTGATGAGAGAAAATCAGTGACATTCCGCTTTAATTAACAGCTGAATATAATTGTCTTAAGAAAACTCAGACTACTGCACCATTCTTGTGTTTTGAAAAGTGCCCATACCTGAACAAGAACAGTTAGTACTCTTGAGAGGCTCTTACACAATCCTTAGCTGGTTAGTTGACTTAGAGTTTGAAGCAGCTGTGCAGGCAGATCGTTTTGCATCTGAATATGGATTTTTATGAAGCTGCGTAGTTTTTGTAAATAAACCTGAAGAAATGCTACACCTGTGTTTTCAGAATGTTGTGAAAATTCTTAGATGGCAGTCCCTTTTTGATTAAAATGTATCATTACAAACTTATTTTGAGACAAATCCTTGCCTTGGCATTGTCCCACATGTTTGAGAAGCAGAAACTCTCAGACGAAGTGTTTAGAAAATCTTGAAAATGATAATGACAGGGAAGAAGCATCACAAAATTTCAAGGGCGTACTGTGGTGGGAAAAAATTTTCAGTACACAGAGTAAAAATGCAGCCTTTGTAGTGTGATGACTTTGTTAATATTTGTGTTGGATGATGAACTGATGTTCAACAAAAGACCACGAGGGAATTGAAATAAAGAAGTTTATTATTCACAGTTTCTGGAGGAGATGCACTCAGCACACCTAGAGGGGCCATGTAGAGAGGTCAAGGCAGGCAGCGAAAATGGCAGGACCTGGGACTTTATTAGGGTCCACAGGTAGAGTGCTTTGGGGTTCCCGGGCTAAGGCCAGATTGGTCAATGCAACCAAGGAGCAGGGCTTTGGGAAGCTCCAAAGAGGCACACGAGGGGAAGGCCCTGGAAAGTGGGGGAGACTGTTTATCACAAGGACTGCTGGTGGAGTCATATCACAAACTTACATTTACTTATGACTCTGTGGACTGTTATCTGGAGCATATGCTTGCAGGAAGCACTAGTGTCAGTTCAAGGCCCCCCACGGGCTCCTTGGCTACACAAAATGGATGCTGAGGTGGCAATATTATGGAGTACTTTAGGTAAACTCTGAACAAATAGCATTAATCAAGTAGATTGAAAGGGGACAAAACAGTGTGGTTCTGGGAAAAATGCTCAGGATCAGGAGTTAACTAGGTTCAAACAACCACCATGCACTATCTTTGTGATCTTGACCACGTTAATTTGCCTCTTTTTCTAAACTTTTGCTTTTTATCACTACTATGAATATAATGGTTGTGAATATTTTATGTTATATTAAAGTAGTGTGTATTATGTCTCTGACTTACTGTTGTCCAGGTATGCCTAACGTAATCACTCAAGACCTTTAAAAGCAGAGATTCTTCTGCTGATTGCAGAAGGGGAATGGAGAGATTCAAAATGTAAGATCACTTTCATGTGAGGGAGGTTCCCCATTGGTGGCTTTGAGCTGGAGGAGGCCATAAAGCAAAGACCTAGGAGCTGAAAGAAGGCCTTGATCAACAGAAAATAGAAATTTCAGCACTGTAACAGCAAAGGATTGAATTCTGCCAATAATAGGAATGAGCATGGAAGTGAATTGGTCCATAGAGTCTAGCCATGCTGACACCTTGATTTCAGCCGTATGAGAATCTAGGTGAAGAATCCGTCAGTCCTGCCTGTTCTTCTGACCTGCCATACTATAAGATAATAAACGGAGGTTGTTTTAAATGCCTAAGTTGTGGTAATTAGTCATGAATCAATAGAGAGCATATCTTTAGTGAGGTTCTATTAGTGTTAAATTCTGTTTTTCTGTATTTATTTTTAGATATTTATTTTCCCCCAAACTTTGAAGATATTAGTTCAATTGTGTTTTGCTTTTTGCTTTTTTTTTGTGTATCTGTCTGCCTTCTAAGAGGTCAATTTAGACTTAATTTTGGCTCCTTTATAAATAATCCTTTCTCTTACCTGCTTTAATAGTCTTTTTTAAAAAATTTTGATTGTACAACAATATGTCTAGGTGTGGATTATTTTTCTTTTTTCTTTTTATTTTTCTTATGTTCCTTGGGCATTTTTATACTTTAGCTTGGTAATTCCTCTGTCACAACATTACTAAAGAAAATGAGCTGTGTCATCTTTAAATCCTGGTTTAGTAAGGTGGGGGTAATTTCCAAATTTAACTTAGTTTCATGCTCATTTCCAAGGTTTTGTTTATTGTTTATTGTACAGCCCAAAGAAATGAAGAATTAGGTCAATAGGGACTGGTAGCTGTCCATAAGACAGCTCCATCCTTACCTCTATTTACCTCCATGAATCCATGCCTTTATATTTATTTTTGGTCTCTGAGGATATCCCTTACTTTCTTTCCAGCTATGTGATAGTTTTATAAAACCATTGGCTAGAATATTGTTTCAGTAATTTTGTATTGGAGAAAATTTAAAGTTAATTGTTCTGTTGCAGAACAGGAATTTGACCTGGAGAAAATGAGAACTATCAATAATACGTTCCTTTCATTTCTGCCTACTGGTATCTCTTTTCTAAAAATGTCTTTGGTGATTGAGAACAAACTGTGTTAATTCCCTACATTGTCAAGCCAGTGTTCGTTGAATATTGTTTCAGTAATTTTGTGTTTGAGAAAACTCTCCAAAACATGGAGAGTTTTTCAAGGTATCTAGTTTTCTATATTAGCAGATATTTAAGTAGAAAAGGTCTAGTATGCCATTTAATTTGTAAGGTAGGTGATGCAGAAGTAATGAAGAATGTAAGAACAAGGAATAACGTAGTCAAATTTGCATTTTTTCAAGTCACACTATCAGTAGTGCGGGGAGTAAATTGTAGGATGCAATGAACTGAGGCAGGGGATGAAAACCTCATTTAGAAGAATTTACTGTAGATGGAAAAGCAAGGAAGATGCAAGAGAATCTTGAGTGGTAAACTCAACAAGAGTTTGTAAATTTGGGGTCTTAAAGTGTAAGAAAAAGGGATGGGGTTAGATTTTAAACAATTTTTTACTTGTATTAAAGTTTAGATGGAGTTGTTTCCAACCAACTCTGAAACAATCAGAAAAGAAAGAGATTGGGGGATAATAGTGGTCCCAAAGTAACTATTTTAGTATAAATGTTCTGAGATTGATTATATGGAGACGGAGTTATCTTACTAGACATTTGGAGTTATTGATTTGAAGGTCAAAAGAGAGATGACAGAGATATATATTTTTTAAAAGAAACGTCAACAAGTGGAAAAACCTTAAGCTTTTTTACTTGGTGCTATTGCACAGGCCGAGTTAACAGTTAACAGAGAAGGAGAGCACCAGGGGTCCGCACAGTTAATTGGTCTGTTACAGAACAGGAATTTGACCTGGAGAAAATGAGAACTTTCTATAACGTGTTCATTTCATTTGTGCCTACTGGTTTCTCCTTTCTAAATGCCATTGGTGATGGAGAATTGACTGTGTTAATTCCGTACTTTGTCATGCCATTGATCATTGAATAAAAACACATTCCAAACGTTAGTTTAAAAAATGTAACTGCACTTCCTGATAAGATTGTTGAAAAACATGAGGTTGTAGGTTTTGAAAACTGCAGCCTGATCTCCCTCAAGAACATTTTAAATCTAAATAATCTTTTGGAAATATATTCTATCTCATCACCCAAAGTTTCGGTTCTTTTTCTCACAGTGAAATCTATGATTAAATTGCACATTTCTATGGACAGTTGTATTCAGCATGTATCTCCAATCAAAGAAATAACACACCAAATGCAGGATATTTTTCACAGAAGCACTTTGATTCCATACTTGTTATGAATTCTGTGATACGGAATTACCGGAGATTGCTCACAAGAAGCAGAATAATTCATCCAAGTGCTAAAAATATACTGAAAGTATTTTCCTCATCCATAATTCATTAGAAATAGTGTTCGGAGAACATTGAAGCTATGAGATAAAGTAAACCTTATGAAGTAATGATAAAATCATAGATGACAGTGACCCAATTCAGAGAGAAACATCAAGGGTTTCACTCTTTACTGTATGTGAATTCAAATAACATATGTTTTTGTGGTACAAGTTATTTGCAATATTGCCAGGCAGATACTTTAGGAAGAAAGTATAAAGCTGTCTTCTGCTGTGGTCTCCATGTTCCCCACATCTACCCTTTGTGAAGTTTTAAATGTTCACATCTTTTCACAGAACTCTCTCTGCTTATCAACTTTCAAGTGAAGAACTTTTATACTAACGAATAAAAGCTTCTTTCAAGAGTAGAGTGCCCTACTTACCGTAAACAGGGTGATGAAATGATTGCTGTATGTGTCATTTTAAACTAAGAACAATTGCCTTTACAAATGTCTTTTACAAACAAGACTTTTATCACTATAATAATTTTTTTTTGTATTCAATATGATTTTATGGTATACTTTCCATTTGCCCTGGAATTAGTCAGAATTCATTTCTATTTTTGCTGCTTTGAGTTTCTGCAGAAGGAGATCCTCAAGTCAAAGATGAGTGTGCAGCTTGCCTATTTGATTACAGAAAACACTGGTCGAGTTACGGGCGAGTGAAACAGGAACAGGAAGGAAGTAAATAAAGGGTGATTATCAAGACAGTTACCAATAGAGAAAGAGAAGTCAGTCCCACTTTGAATTTCTGGGAAACAGTTAAGAACATGCCCTGGAGTCACCCCAAATAAAGAGCATTTGGGAGTTTGTGTGTATCTGACAACTCTCTTTCTGCCATTGCTTGAGAGCTGCTTCCAAGGATTTCATATTCCTGTGCTTCCAGATTGCCTCCTCTGGCTCAAGAAAAAATCCTCAGGCACAGAGTTTCAGGTGTTTGTAATAAGCACCCAGACTATGTAGAGGTGAATCACAGAAGATCTGGGCAAGGTCTTCTCAGCATCTCCTACACTTGCAAATAATATGCATGTTTTTTGTTAAACATTCACTTATTTGCAATTTTATAAATCAAAAATATCAATACATCCTTGCTGTAACAAGCAAAAAATGCTTTGACATTATACCTTTATAAATAGACATAAATATATAAGTAGCCTCACTTTGCATGGTTCTGATATACACAAGTTTAGTCAGTATGATAGATTGCGCATTAGTACAAACATCGCTGCTAGCTCTTCAATCTAGAAATCACTGTATAATTAATAGATGTGCACCATGGCCAATGACCACGCATCTTACTTCTTCCAAAGTCTGTCTGTTATTAGACACTGTGCACCTGTTCCTCAGTTTACACTCCGACAGCAAACCATATAGTCATGCTGCCTCCCTGCACCCAGTGATAAACTCACATTTTACAAAAATGGATAATTGAAAGAAGAGATTGGCCAATAAAGATGAAAGTACAGCAAACATGCAAAAAGTGACAAATCTGGAAGTGAAATTGGAATTGAACATAAATGGAGTTAATAGATGAAATAAGTGGCCATGAGAATTGGCCCTGTCGTAGCTTGAGAGACTCTAGGTAATGCGGATAGAGGAATTTAGGAAAGGGATTAAATGAGCAAGTGCTGGTGTGGAAAAGGAGGATGTCACAGAGGAAGGGATGTGAATAGAAAACTTCACTTTAAAATAATTCTTTGAGATATTTCATGACATTCAAAACACAAAGAATAAAATGTTGGAAACTGATCCAAAGTTAGAAAGCATATCACAATTCACCAAGGCATAGAAAAGATGCTCACTTTTTATCACAAGTTAAACAATGAGAAGAAGGCAAGCAAGCACTCTTCAAACTATTCTTAATACACCTTTACAAAGAAATAAAATGCTTTATCAATGTTTCTAATACTTTCAGTTACAGTGTATTAGATAAATATTAGTTTTACTACTTTTTCATTTCCTATTCATTTATAACTAACAATATAAAGAGATTTTAGTGTCTTGGCAAACAAATTTTAAAGATCATGAAACAATTATAATTTTTCCCATTTATTATTAAGATGTTTTCACATGACTTAAGTTTTCATAGTTATTTTTATGATCCTACACTAATGTGCAATAATGTACAAGATTGCCTAAATATGCGCATATTTCTATATACTTGTTTTACATGCATATATAGATATGCATACATACATGCATGTAAAGGCAAATCTAATTATTTCCCATCTAAATGACTTTCAAACTCAAATCTCTCTTTTAAACAATTTTTAATGTCCTTTGTGCATTGTTGTGCAGGTGTTTTTGTGTTCATATAAATACATTTAATCATATATTCAAATATATTAGGGCTTATCTTATTTGCTTTTTACTGATAAAAATCCTAGTATTGAATAAAATGCACAATAAAATCTAAGTTGCCTTTTAATCACTTAATGGAATATCATAAATTTCAGCATCTTCCGTAACTTTCTTCATGTTTGCCTGTACAACAAACAAACGCATACAGTCATAATACACAAACTGAGTTTTTCCGTGGTTAGCTTTACAAAATAGAATCATATACACACTTCTTTATATTTTACCTGTATGTAATAACAGTATTTCATGGAAATAACATCTCATTCTAAGACAACTTGTTTAAATGTATCTTTTATTAATAGCTATATTTTCCAAATGTTTATATAATTAATTTGTCACTACTATTGAAGGGAATTTACTAACTTGTATGAGTTTGTTATCATTAAAAAATACTGGAATAAATGTCCTTGCTACTATGTCCATATGTGTGTTTATTATGTGTGTGCATATATATGATATATACATATATACTATATGTATGTGTGATATGTGTGTATGCATATCTATATCATATATACTTATATATGTACACATAGTGTGTGAAAGATTTAAATGGTAAATTTAAAACAGTTTGACCTGCTATATAAAAATACAAAATGATTTTTATATTATAATCAATAGAAATTTTTCTAAATACTCATTGATTATTATAATATAGCCATAGGATTTTTAAAAGTTTTCCTGTGTACAGTCATATAATACTTTTCTTTTCAATCCTTAAAATAGTTTTTTTTAATTTGTCTTAATTTGCTGTCTAGGAGCAATAAAATATTAAATAGGAATGTCAATAATGGTTATGTGTCGTTTCTTCACAAAGCTTGTCATAATTCAAAATTTCAGGTTTACAGTGTTGCAATAGAATGCAGTGAATATAACTTGGTTTATTGTAACATCTTTCAAACGTTATCATAAGTTTAAAATTTTCAGAATAATCTTTGTTAGAAATAAATACCAATTAAAAGCAAGAATATCTACTATGTATTCTTTTCGGGTATAATACCATATCTTTTTACAAAACAAATTTTAACGTTCATAAATTAATCCAAATGATCAATAAAATAAATATCAAGTCAAAAAATCAATCAAAGAAAAAAAGTGTTTACTACATTCTTAGTTTGCTTAGTTTTACTCTTTAAATTGTGAACGAAAGTTATATCACAGAAACCGCTTTTTTTGTATCTATTCAGATTTTCTTAAAATTTTTACTTTACGATGTTAGTATGGTGGCTTGCCTTGATTGAGTTTCTAATTTAAAAAATCTTATGTTCTTGTTATAAACCAAGCTTAAACATGATTTTTATTTGTTTTTTAATATGTTAGACTTAATTTGATAATGGTTTAGTTTTTATTTTAGCAACTAATGTAAGGTTGGTTGCCTTAGGATTTTTCTTGTACTAGCCTTCGTGGTTTCATATTAAGGCTTTTTGAATCAATTCTTTGGAATATTTTGTGCAAGTTTAGAATTTTTGGTAGAACTTACCAGTGAAGTTACCTCAGTTTAGAATTTTGTTATGGAAAGATTTTGTTTAATAATTCAATTTCCTTATTGTTATAAATGCTTTCAGGTACTCCGTTCTCCCTTCAACATCTTTTAGTGATTTTTTCTAGGAAGTTATCTATTTCATGCATATTTTGAATTTGTTAGTGTACAATTGTTTATAATATACTCCAAAAACATTTAATATCTGTAAAATTTGAATTAATATTTCTTATATTTCCTTACCCATTTTTTTGTGTACGTGTCTCTCTTCTCCCCCTTTGTTTTTTCTGTCAGTCTTGCCAGAGATTGATTGATTTTATAGGAATTTTCAAAGAATCGACTTTTGACCATCTTGAACATACATATTGACCATATTGTATGTTTTCTGCCTTTTGAGTTATTTCTCTTATATTTGTATTTTATGCTTCTAATTTATTTGACTTTATGTTTTCATTATTTTTCTAACTTTCTGAGATATATACTAGGCCTGTAAATTTCAGTATTTTTTCTAATGTATGCATATTAAGCTATACATTTTGTTTTATGTGCTTTTTTAGCTGCATTAAAAGTTTGAATATGCAATATTTTATTCAGTTAAAATATTTTCTAAAATCTAGTATGTTTTGTCAGTACCGAGGTTGCTTAGGATTATGTTTTTAATTTTTCAAACATATGAGGATCTTCTAATTATCTTTTGGATGTTGATCCCAATGATTACAAATAATATTTACATTGAAGATAGAGAGCACAGCAACATTTCAATCTTTTTTGCGATTCTTTTTTTTGAGGAAGATTAGCCCTGAGCTAACATCTGCTGCCAATCCTCTTTTTTTTTTCCTGTGGAAGACTGGCCCTGAGCTAACATTGGTGCCCATCTTCCTCTACTTTATATGTGGGACGTCTACCACAGCATGGCTTGCCAAGCGGCGCAGCGTCTGCGCTCGGGATCCGAACCGGCAAATCCCCAGCTGCTGAAGCTGAACGTGCGAACTTAACCACCAAGCCACTGGGCTGACCCCTGGGAAGTTTTTATCTTGCCGTTTGTGCGAGCTCCTTCCAAGACAATTTCTTTACCAACAAACCTGACCTCAAGCCAACTACTGATCTGTCACTATAGATTTGTCTTTTTCTAGAGTTTCACTAGAATTGAATCGCAAAGTATGTACCTTTTTGTGCCTGACTTTTCTAGTTATTTAGTGGGAACATTAGTCTGCCAAAAGTTATTTAGTTATAGCCAGAAGAAAAGGTCCTCTCTGATAATTTTGAAAATCGACTTTCTTAGGATCTAAATTAGATACAATCTGATGAGTATTGACAGTTTTAATGCTCATGTAATCAACTCACTATTCAAGTTATAAAAAATTGCCATCACCCCAAAAAGTTCCCTCATGCTCCTTTTCATAAGTTTACAACTTTAAATCCTCCTCCATGCCTAGAACTAAGACACCATGGGTTTGCTTTCTCTCACTTTGGACCAATATTGATTGTTCTGAATTTCATATAAGTTTCATCTCAAGTTAATTTTTTTAGAGTGAGACAAACATTGACTTTCATCTTTTACTTATTTTTTTAAATATGGATATCTATTTCTTTCAATGCCATTGCTGAGAGACTTTGTTCTCTAGTGGATTAGCTTAGTGTTTTGTCAAAAATCTATTCTGAAGTAACCATTCTGTTCCATGTGATCTATAAATCTATATTTACATCTATACCAAACTGTCTCAAATATTTCCTTTGTCCACAATCTTGAAAAAAAGACCATTTAAAAAGCTTTCTTATAATTACAGCTGCGAGTTTTTCACTGATGCCTTTTACCAGGTTGAGTGAGCTTCCTTTTATTGAGTGATACACCGGTAAATGTTTAACAGCCAGGTTTCTGCCCTGATCTGTAGCATTTGCCAGTTTCCTTGATGTAAAAACTCCCACTGTAACCATGTAAAGTTACCAATATGATATTATTTGAAACACAAAATTACTGAAAATTTAACAATCAACTCTCTTGGGCTAGCTCCAGCATTTCATTGTTTCTATTCCTAGATTGCTGAGAATTTTTATCACTTTCATTGAATGCAGTTATATTTAGAAGCGGTGTATCTTTTTTGTTTAATAAACTGACCTCTTTTTATTATGCAACATCTCTCTTTACCCTTTAGGATAATTACTTGTTTTGTGATTGAGTGCCTCTGTCCATTTTCTGTAGTTCATTTTGGTTTTATGCTGATGTCCCTTGATTTCTTCTAAATATACTAAACATTTGTAAAGCATAGATATTGAGAGTATTTATCAGGTCATCTGACAAAAGTAGAACGGCCATTATTTATTTATTAAATTTTTTAGTACATGTCTTTTAATAATGAAAGTATTATGGCTATACATTTTCCTCTGCATATGGCCTTTACTATTTCCCTCAGGTTTTAGTATGTTTTCTTTTCTCATTACTTTCCCAGTAGTTTGCAAATTTGATTTCCTCTTTGATAGAGAATTATATAAGAAGATTATAATTAGAGAATGTTGCCTGAATATATATTCATTTTAATATGTTTATGTTTTCCTTATATTGTCTTTGAACTTTTTTTACATTTCCCATGGGCATAATAAAGACAGTTTACTCTCTAGTACAGGAGGATGTAAATAGGTTATATGTTAAGATAGATATATGATTGCTTCATTGATTATATTGTTATATTTTCTTCCTCCAAATTTATGTTCATTTACTATATTTGATTGATTCTGATCAACGTAAATTGGCATATTCTACCCCAATTATTTTTAAATCAAGAAGTATTTGTTGCGGGGCTGGCCCCGTGGCACAAAGGTTAAGTGTGCATGTTCTGCTTCAGCGGCCTGGGGTTTGCTGATTTGGATCCTGGGTGCAGAGATGGCACTGCTTGGCAAGCCATGCTGTGGTAGGCATCCCACATATAAAGTAGAGGAAGATGGGCACGGATGTTAGCTTAGGGCCAGTCTTCCTCAGCAAAAAGAGGAGGATTGGCAGCAGATGTTAGCTCAGGGCTAATCTTCCTCAAAAAAAAAAAAAAGAAGTATTTTGATATATTTTGCTTAATATTTACCTACTAATGTTGTTTGATGTATTCAGTTTTAAGATTTTTGGAGTAGCTTCATGTCCATCTGAAAAAAAAAAAGTACTTATTACTCACTCAGCTTCTACATAATTTATAAGAAACATGCTTTTCTTTACAAATATTTGTTAAACAGCAGCCATGTACTAATCTTGACTACAACCTAGAGCATCTCTTCCCCTGATAGTGTATTTTAATTCCTTTCTGAGGGGAGGATAATTACCAGCCATCTTATGGACTTGGCATGTAGTTGTCTCTAAAGTATTATTGTGTTAATGTGAAGGAAAGTCTATAGCTACTTCATTATAATCTTTTTGTAAAAGCACTCCCAGGAGCTGCTAGATCCAAAATACGCCTAATTCACTATTTTTTTCCTCTTTTTGATATTCCTAATGTTTTAGATTTCTCTAATTCTTCCTTCTGAATAATTTTATTCATTTTTTCTGTTTTTTCTCTGCTTAGATTATCCTGCCTGTAGTCAGAGAAGGTTTTTAAACACATGGAGCTCTAAGCCAAACATTAAATTAGGCATCATGCTTTAAACATTTCATGAGAAAATGCGCAAACCTCAATTCCTTGTTACTTAGTATTACTCAATAGATCTCCTTCTACAGGACATAGCTCCCATATTAGCCAGAATTTTAGGATGAAGAAAGATTTAATCTGTCTATATCTATCTATGTTATTTATTTTTTCAGATCAGAAATATTTGGTTATCTTTTCTTGGTAAATTAGTAATTTGCTCATATTTCACATCATTTTGAAATATAGAAAGGGAAGAACTATTTATCTTAACATACCTGATTCCCCACAGGGTCAGCAACAAAACTAAAATGCCCATTGCAGAAAATATTAAAACAATTACATTCTAAATTGTTTCTTTATTTATAAAAATTTAAGTTACATTGTTAAGCAAGTACCATAATGATTCATCTCCCTGGTGGTCAGAGAAAAGGCTCTTATTGATGGGGAGAAGAGATGTAAAAAAATAAAGTCTGCCACATTTATGAGACTTTTATTCACTAAGCTTTATCGAGTTTGCTTTTACAACTTTCACTAAGAGGGTTTTACAATGCATTTGGTATTGGCAAGTGCTTGATAATTCCCCAGCTTGTATGGAGGTACAAAATAACACTTCCAACCTTTAAGACCAAACACTTCAGTAAATACCACAGATGCCAAACTGCTCTAGCAGGTGCTACATTGCTACTAGTGTATCACCTTGGGATATGATGAAGATAAATGGGGCTCTGTGCATTTCCCCAGTATTCCACAATTACTGGAACACCTGTGCTAAATGATGTGGTGCTAATGCACCATAAACATCCTCACAATGCTCAAAGGACTTTCCAGTTTCACACTTCAACTTGCTTAGCAGGGTCTTAACTTAACGTAGGTATTGGAAGTGTTTCACTTATCCTTGACACGGCTACCACGTAGTGTCATATCAATGGAAGCTGACTTTCTCTTCTCTCTGTCCAGTCTTTATTTCTTTATCTCCTTACCTAGTTCATTTTAACATTTTCTTCTATCCATTCTCATCTCGTTTTTTGCTATAGGAGAACATATGTCTTCCTTTGCTTCGAATGAATTGTCTTCACCCCTTTGCTTTCCCATCAAAGACCTGTATCATTGTCAGCAATGCTGGATTCTGTTATCACTGTAATTCCGGCACCTCTGTTTTTCAGCAAATCACCTTTGGCATATGTAAGCCCTGATAGACAATATGGAGGTTTTAAAGAAGACAATAATATGTCAAATGGAAATACTGGCAAATATATTTGTGGTAGCTGCAGACCTGACAACTATTTTTAATATTTGGGTCTATTTTTAACAAATTTAAACATTAAAAAACAAAGACTGTGTGTGCGTGTGCATCAATGTGTTTATATAACATCCATAGTTATTGTGAATTAAGCTTCCACTATTTCTGCTTCAGACTATTTTTAACAGCTTTATTGAGATATAGTTCACACACCATATGATTTAACATTTGAAAGTGTTAATAGTACCTTCTTAGTACTTAGTGCTTGTACATTAGTACATGCACAATGTTTTTAGTATATTCACAGGGTTGTGTGACTATTACCACAATTTGATTTTAGAGCATTTTTGTCCCCTGAAAAGGAAATTCCTCTACCCACCAGCAGTCACTACTCATTCCCCCACACCCTACTTCCTCCAGCCCTGGGCAACCACTAATCTGTGTCTCTAAAAATCTGTCTTTTTTTTTCTTTCACTGATTTTTATTGTTGTTGTTGTTGTTTTTTGTTTTGATTTTGAGGAAGATTAGCCCTGAGCTAACATCTGCTGCCAATCCTCCTATTTTTGCTGAGGAAGACTGGCCCTGAGCTAACATCTGTGCCCATCTTCCTCTACTTTATATGTGGGATGCCTCCCACAGCATAGCTTGCCGAGCAGTGCCATGTCTGCACCTGGGATCCAAACTGGCGAAGCCCGGGCCGCCGCAACAGAATGTGTCCACTTAACCACTGCACCACCGGGCCAGCCCCTCTTTCACTGTTTTAAAGATAATCTGTTTACTTTTTTTTTAAAGATTAGCCCTGAGCTAACAACATGTGTTGCCAATCTTTCTTCTTCTTCTTCTCCCCAAAGCCTCCCCAGTACATAGTTGTATATTCTAGTTGTGGGTCCTTCTGGTTGTGCTATGTTGGATGCCACCTCAGCACGGCTTGATGAGTTGTGCTAGGTGTGTGCCCAGGATCCGAACCGGTGAAACCCTGGGCCACCAAAGCAGAGCAAGCAAACTCAGCCACTAGGCCATGGGGCGAGCCCCCAAGATAATCTCTTTGTTTTTTAGCCATTTTAACTTTATGAGCTTAAACGTGGATTTCTTTGGTTACCCCCGCCACCATGGAGTTCATAGAATTGTTTAATTCATAGCTTTGTTTCTTTTGTCAATTTGCAAAAGCTATCTTCAATTATTGTGTCTGCCCCACTTGCACCCTCTCCTTTTTAGGCTACGTCTACTTTGCCACCAATGTTTGAGTACCTTTATATGGCTCATCTTATAGATTGAGGTCTCTGTAGTATATCTTGTACAGATCTTGTAACTATATTTTATATTTCATGTCTCAGGCTTAAGATATCTCTTATTTCTAATGCTCTATCAATATTAGGAGTAGTAGAGGGAAAAGCAAGGGGAATTCTGACAAACTACATTCTATGTATGTCAGAGTTCAAACTATTTTTTATGGATTTATTTGAATAACTTTCACAGAGTTTGCAGCTTTCTCTGAAATAAACACAAAGGGAGCTCTACAAATCTAAAGCATATCAAGCTTTCACCTCTATAACTGTATATTCTGCTTCTTTATTTTGTTTTTAAGATCCTGATTAAAAAATAAGAAGTCCCTATGACTTCCCATAAACAGCAAGCATGCAGAGAGGCATCGACTTCTTTATCCTGTGACTTTCAGTGCCTTTGAAATCTGAAATATTTCTTATAATTGTGTTTAGAAGTCACCCACCATTCAGGCTTATCGAGGAATTGATGATTCTTCAGAAATGATGATACAGAATAGAGGCAAGAATAATGAGAGATTTGATAATCCAGGAATGTACAGTGCTCCTCCAACCCCAACAATTTTAAACTCTAAAAGCATCTTGAATCCATGGGTATGGACAACACAGATCCCGATATGTGGAACAATCAGAAAGCAACCTTTTTTGTACTATTTAAAAACACTTTACTAATAAACTACAGAATCTGAAACTTGCACTATGAATTTACTGTTTTGGAATGAAGAATGCTAAAACAGAAAGTTTATTAGCAAAAGAAAACTTTTTCTTTGATATACCCACCCAAATATAAAACGGTATGAAATGCTCATAAAAGCTTAATGGAATTTTGTTTCAATAACGTATTTATTGATGTTTGCTTGAAGACAAACATTATTCTCTTCAGAAAATGAGTAATAAGGTCAATGTCATCTCCTCAAGTTTAAAACATTAGATGAAGATGGCAAGTTAGACTCCATTTTCCTCTCCCATCATTCGCTCAACTGATGTTTATAGCAAGGCCTTATGACTCACATTTTAGCAGCCAATCTGTTAGACCAAATTTCTGTCTTTAGGTCATATAAAGGTCTATGAGCAAACAAATAAGAGACTATGAGCTGAATTGTCAGAGCAGAACTGACAAAACTATCTTGTATTTTATCATCATAGTGCTGCTTTTTTATCTGAAGAAAAGTCCATTTCCTGAATGAATTTTAACGGCTTAATCATGGTAAAGAATGACATGAATCAAAATAACCACCCCAAAAAGTTAAACATGTTAAAGTAAAAAGGTAATGAAGTGAAAAGAAGTGGAGGATTTAACTCTAGGCTGGGAGGTATGCCCAAGTTTTCAATAAATGAATAATGGAAATGTTTGCATAATAATAATCGATCCTTTCAATAATGAGTTTGCTGTCAGTATATTCTCCTGTTGAGTAATTAAATCCCAATGAATTCAGTTGCTAATTCAAGCATACACTTTGAGTTATCAGTATTGCTAGGGACCTCTCGCAGTTGCCTACCTTGAGCCACTTGCCTGGGTCAGGTTGGAAGATTTTCTACACTAATTGTTACAGTGTCCTTCTGTAGAGGCTTTGCTCATCAGATCCGTTATTAACCAGTGCTCACTATGAGACAACGGAGAGGTATGAGGCAGAGGGACACGATCTGTTAGTCTGACTATGTATGCTATGATGCTAGCTCACAGATCCCTGGCCAAATCTGGACTCCTGGTTGTGTGACGTGGCTCAGGATGAAATAAAGACTATCCTCCTGCCATCTTTCTCTTCCCTCTACCAAAATCTCAAACTCTTACTTACAGAGTAACTTAGTGTTCTCTGCCCCTCCCTTCTTTGTTCCCTTCTCTTCCTCTCTCCCTGTCTCTCTCATTCTCCTCTTGTGCACTGTCTCTCTCTCTCTCTCTGTCTCGCGCGCGCAGGAACACACACACACACAATCACTTTTTTCCCTGGTTGATATTATAATTTAGCACATGCTCTCAGATTCTCTTTCTAGAATCTGCATGGACTAATATAACCAAAATATATTCCTAGACAAAATGGAACTCACCCAAGAATGAACGCTGACAGAAACTATCAAGGGTTCATATATGTTTGTATACAACTTTACTATAAACATGTAAAAGCATAATAGTCAACAGCACGGGCTTAGGTGTTGGACAGAATTGAATTCAAATCACTGTCCTGCAACCTGCTAGGTGAGTGATTTGAAAAATTTATTTCACAGACACTCAGTTTCATTAAATGCCTTGTTGGGAAAATCATACCATCAATCTTGTGTAACTAGTTTGAGAATTAAGTGAAATTGTATATGAAAGTGCTTAGTACATTTCTTGGAACAATGTGAATAATGAGATATAAAATACATTTATTTAGCTATCTACAACTATATATCTATATTATTAGCATGAAAGTTACTCACTGGAAATGTAATAAAATTTTATTTTGTTTTCTTTCTTGGTAGTGGATAGTTGAGGCTATTTTCTAATTGGAAATCATCATTAAAATATTATAATCGTCGATTTCTCCTCTCTGATCTAGGCAACCATTGGTTGACTTTTCTCATATTTGGTTGTGTTTTGACATTCCTGGAATTTCAAAATAACGAGCTTATACTGCATGTATCCTTTTGCATCTGACATTTTTTTGCTCATCATATGGAAAGGGACATGGAATAACATTTTTGGGCTGATGGAAACGTTCTATATGTTCATTTTGGTGGTGGATAAGTAGGTATAAACATTTGTAAAAACTTATCAAAATGCATAATCAAAATGGATTCATTTCATTATATGTAAAGTATATATCAATAAAGTCATTTAAAAAGAGTCCAGCATCGAAAACTCTAGGCCAAAATGCTTTTAGCAATAAAATTATGTAAAATTTAAGGAAGAAATACTATACTGACCTTCAAAGAATAGGAAAAAAAATAAATACTTCCCAAGTAATTCTGTAAAGCCAGCAAAATCTAGAAAGCAAAACCTCAGCAAAATTATAAGAAAGGAAATTTACAAGCAAATCTCTCTCATGAACCTAGGTGCAAGAGTCCTAAAAATATGTTAATAAATCATATTCAGCCAACAATAAATTACATTATATAAAGGTAATGTGTATATACATATGTGTGTGTATATATATAGACATATAGAATATATTAATCAAATTATTATGACAGGAAGGTCTTATTCCAGAAATGCAAATGTCGTGTAACAATAGAATATGTAACTCTGTACCTCAACACTTTGAGAAAAAGAGAAATATCATTTCACCATAAAGGTAGATTTAGAAGAAGCATTTCTGAAGTCCAATACATTCATTTTAAGCTCCTAGCCTGTTAGGAATATAAAGGACCTACCTTAATTTCATAAAGAGACTCTACAAAGAACTTACAGCAAACACTATGCTTAAGGATGAATTATTGAAACTTTCCACTTAATATCTGAAAAGCAAAAATTATGCCTGAAATGAAACTTATCTTTTACATTATATTAGTAATTCTAGACAGTACAATAATGAAAAAAGGAAATGAGGTACA
The DNA here is from genome assembly GCF_041296235.1 of Equus asinus. Lineage (NCBI taxonomy): Eukaryota > Metazoa > Chordata > Mammalia > Perissodactyla > Equidae > Equus > Equus asinus. The sequence continues at coordinate 39,984,045 of NC_091799.1, forward strand.
AGGATTGGAAGTAAAGATCTAAAACTATTATTTTTACACATGATTATGATGTATATGCAAAAATGTCTAAGAGAATCAGGATAATTTTTTGAATTAAGTAAATATAATCAGTTCACTGTATGCAAAGTCAAGATAAAAAAATTATATCCCTCTGTATCAGCAACAAACAATATAAAAAATATTTTTCCTATTTCCTTGTATTCTAGTAATTTTTCTGTTTTCCTAGTTTGTTTTTTGTATTCTAGTAATTTTGGATTCTATACTGGACACTATAAATAATATGTTGTAGAGACTTCCAATTCTGTTGCACTCTTCATAATAGTATTGATGTTTGTTTGAGCAGCAAGTTAACTTGGCAGGATTAAAGCTCTACATTCTTTCTTGTCGGGGGGTGGCAGCTGAAATCTTCATTTAGTTCTTTGATTCTTAGATGGACTGCTTGAATCTATTCTGTGCATGCATGATTCCATGATGAGCCAGAGAATTAGGGAGAATTTATATGCAGAATTTTTTAAGTGAGATATAATTGACATAATATCATATTAGTTTCAAGTGCACAATATACTGATGCAATGTATGTGTATATTGTGAAATGATCACTACAGTAGGTCTAGTTAACATCCGTCACCACACACTGTTACAATTTTTTTTCTTCTGATAAGAACTTTTAAGATCTCCTCTATAAGCAACTTTCAAATGTACATTATTAACTATAGTCACCATGCTGTACATTACATCCCAGGACTTATTTATTTTGTAACAGGAAATTTGTACCTTTTGCCTACATCTGCTCATCTCTCCCACCCCTACCTCTAGTAACCACCAGTCTGTTCTCTGTATCTATGAGTTTATTTGTTTGTTTGTTTGTTTCTAGATTCTACATATGAGTGCAATCTTACAGATTACTTTCTTTCTCTGTATGACTTATTTCTCTTAGAATAAGGCCCTCAAGATCCACTTTGTCACAAATGGCAGGATTCCCTTTTTTATGGCAGTATAATATTCCATTATATATATGCATGCATATGACTTTTTTTAATTCATTCATCTATCAGTGGACACAGGTTATTTCTATGTCTTGGCTGTTGTAAATAATGCTGCAGTAAATATGGGTGTGCAAATCTTTTAGAGTTAGTGTTTTCATTTCTTTTAGGTAAATACCCAGAAATGGAATTAGTGAATCATTGATAGTTCTATATTTAATTTTTTGAGGAACATCTTTACTGTTTTCCAACAATTTACATTTTCATATATGCAGAATTTGATGCTCACCCTTTCTGGCTCTTTTCTTTACAGTATTTTTCTTCTCACTTTCTAGCTGCGAGCCTACTCTGATCTACATTCTCAAGTAACTCAGTGCACCATACTTCGGTTTAAGTGTTGAGGGCCATGTGTGACACTGACTGAGGACTGCCTTTGCACTAAAAACCATAAAAACATGAAATACATTCATTGGCTATTTCTTCTTTTGAGAAAAACTTCCCATTAATATCTGCCTTGTTTTGGTTACTACACATCTCACAGATGTGTAGTTTGTTTGCTTTTGTTGTTTTTAGTACAAAATTAGTTGTTATTTGTCAGAGAGTTGGTCTAATTTGAGCCTCTCTGCCATCAGAAGTGGAAGCAGAAGTAGAGCATCTGCTGATAAAATTAGGCATACCTATAACCTACGACTGAGTAATTTTGTCCTGTCATATATTCAATAAAAGCCTGTGTACATGCACTGAGAAAAATGCTCATAGCAGCTTTATCTCATAGTTAAAAACTGTAAGACACTCAAATTCACTCAACAGTAGAATGAATGAACACATTTTGATATAGTCATACAATGAGATGTTATACAATAAGAGCAATGAAAGATTATAGGTTCACATAATATAGATGAATTTTTTAAAAAAAGACATTATAATGGGGAAAAATCAGATGCAAGAATGTATATTGCGTGATTCCATTTATAAAAATTCAAAAACAGAAGAAAATGAACATACAGTGCTGTAAGCCAGGATTTTGGTCACAGTGGAGAAGTAGGATGACCACTACGATTTAGAGTGGTATGAGAGGTGCTTCATTTCTGTACACTCTGTGATGACTAACTGATATCATGTCGACTGAGCTCTGAATTTTTATCTGTGTGCGTTTCTTATATATGCCACATAAAGGTTAAAAATTAATGAAAACTTTAGAAATACAAGCCATAGGATTAGACAATAAATAGAAAATAAAAATAAAAATGTTAAATAAAAATAGAAAGATCTCCCTAACATATTGTTGGTTTAAAAAATAAAACACAGAATAATAAGAATGTATTAGTCCATTGTTTAAAAAATATAAATGTGTATATAAATGGGTAACAGGAAAAGGCTTAAGTAATACACATTGATATGTAAAATGGAATTTCATTTTTCTCCATATGCTTAGCTACCTCTTAAATATTGTATGATAATATTGAAAAGTAGAAGAAAACAGGTTTAATGATTCATGTATGCCAGAGAATGACGATGAGGATGAGGTTGAAATTATATGAGGAAGTTCCTTTGTGATGATGGAATTGTTCTGTATCTTTATTCTAGTGGGGATTACGTGAATCTATGCATGGGATGAAATTGTATACAACTTCACATACACGCACACACACCTACACACACAAATAATTGTATGCAAAAATGAGTGAAAACTGAATGAGGTGTAGTCTAGTTAACGGTACCTCTGTTTCCTGATTTTAATACCGTACTACCGTCATAAAAGATGTCACCATTGGGGAGAAATTTAGTGAAGGGTTCACAGAATTCTATATACTCTTTCTGCTACTTCCTTTAGTCTATAATTATTTCAAAATAAAACATTAAAAACAGACTTAATGATATATCTGTACTTTAAGTTTATTTTCTGTATATGCTGTTAAGAGAATACATGACATTATTAAACTATCATAAGCCTTGGCATAAGTAAATGACAATATTGATTTAATGGAATAAGAAATAAGTGATGTGGAAAATTAAAGTTGATTAACAAATAATCAAGGGCCAGTTTTTTAAAAAGGAAAAAAATATTGTATTAAAAGCCCAAAAGGGGTATTTTCTTTTCTTTTCTTTCTATGTGCCTCCTGTTTTTTTGATGAGGAAGATTGGCTCTGAGCTAACATCTGTTGCCAATCTTCCTCTTTTGTGCTTGAGGAAGATTGTTGCTGAGCTAACGTTTGTGCCAATCTTCCTCTATTTTGTACGTGGGATACCTCCACAGCATGGCTTGATAAGCCCTGTGCAGGTCCGTGTCCGGGATCCGAACCCAGGAACTCCTGGCTGCCAAAGCAGAGCACATGAACTTAACTACTATGCCACTGGGCCAGCCCCAGGGGTATTTTCTTTAATGTCTATTAACTAAAGTTTTCCCTTTAGTTAATACTCCACCACATGCACATGACAATTCATTTTATTTCTATCATTTCAAATTCTTTTCAAACCTCACAATTAATGGGACTTGATCACATGATTGTTTTACTGTTTTTTGATCTTCTATGCTTACTTTATGAGTGTTATTCCTTCCTTAGATCTTCCTTTTGCCTTTGATCTATATTTTAAGCATAATTATTTATAGCCTTGAAACTTGGATCTGTTATCTTAAATACTCATGTACGCATCTGTGCATTTATTGACTTTGATGTGTGTCTTTCACATCATGACATTTTCTCTAATATTTTTTAACTCTTTTTAGTGGTTTCCTAGAGATTTATTTTTTCCTTCTCTCCTCATTTCCATCTTAGGCTTCTCAGTATATACAGTTAGCTGACTTTACATTAATGCATTTTTTTATAGGAAGATCTTCATATTTCTTTCACTCCACTAAAATACAATCAAAATCTTACAGGCCTGAGACCAGAAAGCTATTCCCCTTGTGGAGTATGGTGTAGCACAGACTACATTGAGATTTACTCAAGGGTAGTTATGATACTTTATAAAATGTTAAGAAGTGTTTTAAAATTAGTTGTATGGAAATACATAAATTGAAATAAGGTAACAAAAATCCTTAAATATACATTTTTAAGAAACTTTGTTATTTAGTGGTAAAATTAAGTCACTGTCATAAGATGGGTTAAATCATCAAGCTGATTGGACAGAAGTGTATTGGCTACAACTCACTGGATCCTCTTAGAAAAAAAACTTACATTCATACATCTGTAAAGTGTAATTATCACTTGCTTTATCTTTTTTTTCTGGGGTAATATTGATATCCATAGATTGCTTATGAAAATATTTTGACAATTGTATGCATTGAAAAGAATGCAATATTTATTACAATTTTAATTCTTTCAACAGGTAGCTAATTCAAGGATGAAGAGGCTGATATATTACATTCCTCTACTGAAATAATTGTCATTAATAACTAGCTTTTTAAAAACTTTTTCCTAAGTGATACATTCTCAAATTCCTGTGGTGTGAATATAATGTTTACTGATTTAAGAAACATTTGTGCTCTTAGAGTATGTAAAACAATGCATTTTCACAGTTTTACATAAATGTACCAAGTTCTGTGTTAGGCTAAACGTAACCTTTCTTTGACAAGGTTAATCAGCAGTTTCATTGTAATATATAGGAGGAAATTTGGTATGCTTATGACAGTTTTTAACAATATGTTTTAATCGCTCCCAATCGTTCTCACAAAAACAAACTCGATTAAAATATGCACAAAGTTTTTGTAATTAATATTCTATTTTTACTTTTAAAAAAATGCAATTTTTTTCTTTTCCCCTAACAAATGTTTTTGGGGAACCATCTACTAAATCTAATGAGATAAACAGTTTGCTTGCTTTAAAAAATTGTCAATGCCTGACTTCTCCCATATATTATACACATACAACAAAAGCTGAGGGCTGTTCAGTAAATCTAATGTGGTATTTTAAGCTCTATAAATTTTACTTTATTGCCCTTTGATATTTCTTGGTAGCAGCATTCTTTGTCCATTTAAAAGAACTAAAAGTTATTTTCTTAATTCTTCCACCTCCGGGAAGAGGTAGTAGATGTACTTTTCCCTATTCCTCCTGCTAAGTACATCTAAAAACCCTGAATGTTATATGTAAAGCAAACATGAGAAGACTCTGAAAGATGGAGAAAAGGCAGACTGGCTGGGGACTTGGGGACATGAGGAACAACATCATGAGTTCTTTAGGCTTCCAGTTGGCCTCAGGTACTGCAGAATTGGAGCTAAAGGAGCCAGAAACCTGAAATGCCAATGAGCGACAGCCACTCCCCCAAAATAAACCCAACAAAATCCTACAATTATCTCAAAATTCCAAAAAAACAGTTTAACTAAAAAAATGAACTAGGTTTATTAAGCTATTTGGCTGGAAAAAAAGTTAGTTTTCCATTTTGCTTGTTTGTTTTCGTACGTCTTATTAAACAAAGTATTTGGTGTCAACAAAAAGCAATGAATTTGTTCAGCTAATATATTTGATTGAAAACTGTATTGAGATAATTATAGATTCACCTGCAGTTGTACGAATAATACATAGAGATATGCTGTAGCCTTTACCAGTTTCCCCCATGGTAATATTTTGGTACCATCAGGATATTAACATTGATAACATCCACTGACCTTATTCAGATTTTCTCATTTTACTTGTACTCCTGTGTGTGAGTGTGTGTGCATAAGTTCTATACAGTTGTATCACGTGTCTATGTTCTTGCATCTACCATCACAATCAAGATACTGAACAGTTCGGTTGTCACAAGGATCCCTCATATTGCCCTTTTGTACTCAATCATCTCTCTCCTTCCCTACCTGATTGTTAACACCTGGCAATCACTAATGTCTTATCTGTTTGTAAAATTTTGTCATTTCATAATGTTATATAAATGGAATCATATGGAACAATCTTTGAGATTGGCTTTGTTTTTCACTTAGCATAATTCCCTGAAGACTCATTCAAGTGGTTATAAGTATCAATAGCACATCACTTTTTATTGCTTTGTAATATTCCATGCTATGTACGTACCTACTGAAGGTCATCTGGGTTCTTTCCAATTTGAGTTATTAAAAATAAAGCTGCTATGAACATTTCAGAACATAAGTTTTACTTCTCTGGGGAAAATGCCCAAGAGTGCAATTGTTGAGTCATATGTACGTCCATGTTTATTTTTATGAGAAACTCCCCTACTGTCTTCCAGAGTGGTTATAAAATTTTAGATTCCCATCAGCAATGTATGAGTGATCCAAATTCTCTGCATCCCTGCCAGTATGTGGTGTTAGTTTTTTTTTAATTTCAAACATTCTTATAGGTGTATTGTGATACCTTGTAGTTTTAATTTGCGTTTCCCTGATGGTGTTTATATTTTTCATTTAAGTCTGTGATCCACTTTGAGTTAAATTTTATGTAAATTATTGGAGTTTAGGTCAAAGTTCTTTTCCTTTTTTTTCCCCAGACATGTCTAACTGCCCCAGCATTACTTGTTTAACTGTACTCCCTTTATTTAATTGCTTTTATATCTTTTTCAAAAAGCACTTGATTATATTTGTGTGGGTCTATTTCTGGGTTCTTTATTCCACAATTTTTTTTTTTGAGGAAGTTTAGCTCTGAGCTAACATCTGCTGCCAATCTTCCTCTTTTTTTTGTTGCTGAGGAAAATTGGCCCTGAGCTAACATCCGTGCCCATCTTCCTCTATTTTATATGTGGGATCTCTGCCACAGCATGGCTGGATGAGTGGTGTGTAGGTCCATACCTGGGAACCAAACTGGTAAACTGCAGGCTGCCGAAGCAGAACATGTAAATCTAACTGCTGCGCCACCAGGCTGGTCCCCACAAATATTTTTTAATGGTGTTCAGAATTATACAAGGTGCAAAGGATACTGAGGTGAGTCAGTCATGATCCTTGTCTTCAAAGCACTGGAGGTGTTACAGGGGCGGGAGTCTTAAGCAGATGTGGTAGAATGTAAAAGAGACTGAGCTTGGAATCTATATCAGTATATTTTGGGGCAAAATGGAGAAAGGAGACAGTTTTGTGTAAGGAGGGACGGGCACTAAAGAACAGACTTAAAAAGAATGATGAGTAAGTGGATAAGGAGAGACAGCATTTCAGGTATAAAAAGAGGCTAGTATTTGTAGAGGCCTTAAATATGCAAGTTTATAGAAGTTTGCAATGGTCTGGGATACCTGCAGAACTGCAGATAGTTCAGTATGGCCTAAGTATAGGCTCCAAGAGGATCCGATGAGAGGTGAGGCCGGAAGCATTAAGAAGACAGACTGTGGAAGACCTGTTTAACATTCTAAGGACATTGGCAAAATGGAGATATTAAATAATTTTAATCTAGAGAGTGACATAATAAGTATAAAAGAAACTATTACAGGCTTCATATCCCTTTCTTAAAAATCAATTATGCCATATATTTATTTTAGCCCCTGCACTTTCTCTTTCAATTTTTACAAATGGATTTCTTTAGCCCCTACACTTTCTTTTTCAGTTCATACAAATGGAATTCTGTCTGTAGCCGTGAAAATGAAGGCCTTACAAATTACAGATAAAGGGAAAAAGGGCTATTGGTTCAAGTTCAAAAGGAGAAAGAATTTTAAAATTATAGCCATCTGAAAGAAGATTTTAGGTAAAATCACAATCTGAAAGCAATGAAGAATTATTGCTGTTCGATAATTAGCAACCATGTACTGGGCCATGTAAAGTTACCCTATGGCTCCATTTTGTGGCACATGGATTAAAGTATCTTCTTTGTGAATTTGCCTTTCTTGCCTATTACATTAATGGATCTTCTTGAATATAACTAATCAAATTGATGCGTGAAACTTCAGAAAGTTTCTTTCAGAAGACTCTTAGGACTCTCTTTTGACCTCCATTGTGCATGAAGTTACATTTACTTATTTGCATTAGATCACTTATCATAAAATGCTCACGATGGAGTTTATTCTGAAATAAGTTCCAATAAAATATTCAATTTGATTCATTTTATGTATATATTTTGGCTTATGTGATGCATAAAACAGATAAATATAATGGGAGTACGGATAACTGCCAAAACCTATTTAACAAAAACACCAACACATGCACCAAAGTACAAATATTATAAAACATCATGCTAAACCTTAGGCCAGAATAAAATTAAAAGATACTTGGAAAATATTCATGATTAATGGGAGGTAGTTTAGCATGGAGTGATGGTATGGTAGATGTGTGAATAACTACACAGTGCATTCTAGTTTTTCTCAGGGTGACGTTTTGGTATCATAATCTGTAAAATAGAAATTAATTGCTTTCTTGTGTAATTGGGTTAAAAATCATATTAGATTACATGACTAAAATATATGGCATTTAGTAGCTACTAAATAAGTCATAACTTTGATTAAAGTGAAATTATTTTACCTGGATTCTGGATGTCCATTATCACATGTATTTTTAATTTTTCCATTGTTACCTTCTTCCTTTTAGCTTTTAAATATGCCTAACGACAGCAACTTTAAATGTTGACTGTTCATTTGCCTTATTTTAGACCTTGGATCTTCCCCCTGTTTGGATACATTATCCCTGGACTCTGATGATGTATTGCTTTGCTTTTCCTAGTCAAGTTTCTGTTCCTCCTCAGTATTTTCTACTGGATCATCTTCTTCTATCTGACCTTTAAATCTTGGCACTTCTCACAATTGTATCCTTGGACAAATTTTCTTCTCATTCTGTCTATGCTCTCTCTCTATGCGATTTCACCCATTCTGATTATATTAACCATCATAAATATTCTGATAGTTGTATTCCATTTCCTGAGCTCTAAAGTGTCAATGAAACTTTAAGAGATGATAGTTTAAAGCAGTCTCGATGACAGCTTGGATAGAGTTTTCCATCCACTAGCTGCTGCAGTATCCTATAGGTAAAATGGTCACAACATAGGTTTGTAAAAATTAGCTTCTTAGAACAAAGACATAACTATTACTTTCATGAGCTCATCTTATGCCCCCAAATGAGCTCAGCTATGTTTGTTGTTGTTTAACCAAGAGAAGACTGAGATGTAGGCATAATGGTAGCAGTTAAGAAGTCCTCAGACAATTGGTTTGAACCTCATGAAGCTATCATAGAGATGGTCATTTTTTAAAACATTTTTTATTGCTGATAGCATACATACAGAAAAGTGCACAAATCTTAAGCCACAAGATGGACATTTATGTGTAACCTTTTCTCAGATAAAGAAATACAATATTAGCATCCTATAAGCTCCCTTCTTGCCTCCTCACAATTATAATCCTTTTCTTCCTGTTATTGTTTTCAAAAGTGGAAAATGAACATGTTGACTTGTGGAGAAATTAGAAAATTCTCAGGCAACTGGTTTCAAGCTTTTGTGCCCTGGAAATAGGCCATCATTAGTTGTGATGTGCTGATTGCACAACACCATTGTAAGTTTAAGCTTAGTGGAGACAAAAGTAACTTGGGAAACAGGGTTATAATTTGTCCTCATCAAACTGTATGGGCCTTCCTCTTGAGAAGGTATATGTAGCAGCAAGGACAACTAAAATACATTACTAGGCCGCCATTAGATTTCTGTGTCTATCAACTAAGGAGACTGCAGGTAGTGTAACGATTTTGGACATGCCGTTTCTAATGAAAATGCTGAAGTTGTCTCCAAGTGTACAGTGTAGTCTTCAAAAGCCTCAATTACGTAACTTACCAGAAAACTTGAAATTTGGCTCTGAGGAATGATGCTTATTAAAACTGAATTTTGTGAGTTGTGATTGATTTTGAAATGGTTCTCTTGATGAAACTGTATGCTCAAAAGAAAAACACAGTGAGTGTGGTCCGGTTACCTGATTCTTCCATGGGATATTTGTTTTATCAAGATGGCAAAATATGTTTTTATATTTTCTAACAGGGAAGAAGTAAACATTATACTAAGTTCTGTAGACCATTCCTTTCTCCTTCATATTTGGTAACACATTATACTGTACAGTCAAGCACAAGGCAAGATCCAATCAAGAAGCTGTGAATGTGACAAGTCTAACACTGGATCTCAGGTGGCGCTTGAAGGAATACAGATCTGAGAGGTTATACATGTGCTCAACTGCAATCAGACAAGTCTGGACTAACAATGGCTATATAGAGAAGTACAGATGTCAATATCCTGTGTAAGAGAAAGGTATACAAATGCAGGGAAAATTTCAGTTTCATAGCAGTCTGGACTCTTCAGTGTCTAAATAATATAATACAAATCATCATCATAGTCATAACTGCCTTTTCAAATTTTGAATGAAAACTTTCTTCCCATCTTAGCTGCCATTGCACCCCCATGCCCAAGCAACATAGTAACTGTAAGAAGCTATACTTCATGTGATCTCTACATTATGGACTACCCTGGAGTAAGTCCTGGATGAAACACTACCAGCTGTAGTGGTTAAACTTTGTTCTACAGGCATTAGGACTATTAAAAAATTCAGATCTATCAAGTTGTGCAATCATTTGTGTGTTTAAGGAAGTTTCACATGGCAAATACTTGCAAGTTAACCATATATTGTTATCTATCTGACCTACTATACTGATGAGAAAATCGGGGGTGGTATAGTATCACTTTGATATTCCATATATAATTTCTATAAGAGAAACACATACTTTGTGAACCTGATAAAAGAAAATTCCTGGCCCTTATAGTATGTAATAAAGTACTATGTTTCTGGAGAATTATAATTCTGGCTTGGAAGAGGCCAGAATAAATTTTCTGTTTCATGGCATAGTCAAACCATGCAACAGATCTACTCCTTCCAGACTAGCTGAACTGGGATCCCTGCAAAACACATTTTCAAAAGTACAGATTCATAGGACATAACAATGGACAGAACCTTAAAACATGTTTTTGAGAAGCTTTGTTATGTGGAAATAGTTGTGCACACTTCCAAAATCATTTAGTTAGTTCATTAAAATGCCAAATCTAACACTTGGAGTTCAATATCATACATTTTACTTGCACTTTTTTCCTATATGTTTGATAGAGAGACGTTGATGGTGACTTGAACTTTGAAAATACGCAGTCAGCTCTTTTATCATGATGTAAATAGTTTAGAAAAGGCCAATTTGATAGCTAAGAATGGAAAAGGATTAGGAGAGGTAAATTACGTAAACTTTCTTTATTAAGATGAACACTATGCAAATATTCCATTTGTCTTTTATTTTAGCTGAGTTAGCCAATGATTGATTGCTTTCCTTTCTAGCATCTTAATGAACAGTATGCTTTTTCATCATAATTCCCCATAGTTCTTCTTAGCATTTAAAGAAGAATTTTTTTTTGAAATCCAGTTTTAGGGACATAAATTGCAGCTCTACGTAAAACTGAAAATAGAGCATCATTTATAGAAAAATAATTTGTTTATTTAACCTTTATTTTTCTTTTTTATCTCAACTTTCTTATCTTTTATGTCTCAAAAACCAGTGGTCTAGTACATGACTCTTAGTCATTCATTCATTCAATTATTCATTAATTATCAAATATTGACTGATCCAGTTACTTTTTGACAGCTTTTGCACTGGTGTCTGCATAAAGTCTATGGCATTCTGTTGGAAACAATCCTTAGGCGCCACCTCATTTCCCCTTGATTGGCACCTTCATTGTATAAGTGCTGCTTTTCTCTCATACTGTGTCCAAAAGCTACAAGTGACATGCCCTGAGGACGCCAGGCCCTCCTCCCCCTTGCTATCTGACCAAACAGCTACATAGTCAGAAGTTCAAACTTTTCCTACATTTTCTGGATTTAGATGAAACAGCACACTGCGGAATATGTAATCCGACATTCCGAGGGCCTCCAAATGTGCCAGATGATGGGATTCAGAATAGAAAGGGAATCATCTCCCTTTGGGTTGAACTTTGACCAATAGGAATGAGGAGATACATTCTCCCTCTCTCCTCTCTCCTATAGACTATGTTAAAGACTGGTTCAGCCTCCTAGTGCAATCAGACAAATCCTGTGTTTACAGTGAGAAAATCTTGCAATCGACAATGTCTCTCATTGCTCCTAGTCATTGAGTGGTAGCAAGACTGATAATGCATCACTTTGTAATGCTTCATATCTTTCCTCACAACCTATGCCTCTCTTGTTTACCACTAAACTTTGAATACTTAAAACACTGTCTAGCACACACTAAATAATTACCTGTCACTGATAATTTTCTCTATTCTATACTGCCATATTGCATTAATTATTTTGTATTTATATAAGGTCTTTCTTGGTATTAAAATTCCACTGTTGCTACCCCTATAGAGATCAGTGTTGCCATAAAAAAAGGATGAAAACAACTCACACTGGGTCATAGTAAGCATCTCTTGCTGTAAAACAGCAATGGTCAAAATAATTAAAATAAAACAAAACTTGAAACTCCTGGAGAATATTTATTGATTTGATTTACAAAGGATATACCAAACCAAACCTAAGGGCTTAAAGTAAGCACCATCTTTTCTTTACTCTCGCACATCATGCTGCTCTGTGGAATGCTCACAGTGCTAGCTGACCCATAGAGAGGCCAACAAATTTCATCTGCTGAATTATCAGCATCCCTCATTCTTTTAATGAACTGTAACAACTGTGTGATGAATCAGTTGACTATGGGGAGACGATGCCCTGGGGGTGAGCAGCAGAGCCTGTGCAAGTGAAATCTCTTAAATGAAATGAAATCTGTCTTCAAAGCCTATTAATAATTTGAAGAAATAGCGCTGCAAAAAAATCAGAAAATACCTTCACGACTGAAGTAAGCTTTTTATAAGCAGTGTACAAGCTTTATTTGAGATTTCAGTAAAGGGTGAGTTTTTCAGATTTGTATGCTTGTATATATTTAGCAATACAGTATTTAGAAAGTATGACTCAGAAAAATAAGTTCTTTACAAAATAGTATGAAAGGAAAGAAAACTAGTATTTATTGAGTACTATGCAAGGTACTTTGCCTGAATCACTTCCAGGTCTGCAGAATAACCACATGAAGCAGATGTATTTTGCCATTTAGGTGCATTTCTAAGTTCCACACTTTAAAATTACTGAAGCCTAGATTCAATACTGCTTTTGTGTGAATCCAATATTTATGCTTTTTGCCCCATTATGTCTCATAGCTTCAGTACTTAGTTTTCTCCTTCCTTGCAATACTACGCATAGTCTACATATTTGAAAGATTATACTTGAATTTTAAGTGAGATTAAATAATATTTTTTAAAATGTAGTTAATGATCTCTGATTATTGCTAAATAATTTTTCTATTTCTGTTGTAATAGTCATTTCCTCTAAATAGAAGTTTAAAAAAATTTAAAGAAAAATATTACAAGTCTAGAAATTTGTTGGATCCCTGATATTTCTGCATTTAGAAAATATAGTCCTAAATGAAATCATTATTTGCTATTTTATCCTTTTCTGAGATACAGCATATGGCTCTTCAGAACCACAGAGGTAAGAACAGCATACCTGTGCCTCATTGAGACTCAGTCTCTGTGAGTTATCTCATTCACTTTTATGCCTTTAAATGCCAAATATATCTTTTTGGCTTCCAATTTGTATCTTCATTCTTGTCTTCACTTTTCCCTTTCAACTAAGTGAATGCTTGTGAAGCCACATGATTTTCCTAGTTATTCTTGGGTACCAGAAAGTTCTACGATTATTTTAAATTGCCAACATGATCTCAATTAAGTAATCAGAAAAATTCTGAACTTCTCCTTCCTCCCAGCAAAGTCTTACTTCAAGCTATGTTCCTTACTAAAGGACAGTAGATCCTGTTATTTAGTAAGGACATAATTAGTACTCTTACTGGTTAAGTACATAATTATATGTTAGCAAGTATATAATATACTATATTATATTTCTAGTCTTCCTTTCTTATTTTCTGTGGGAAAATGGAAATTAAGTAGAGGTCAGGAGGAGCATGGAATTTTTTAATATTGTTGAACAATGCTGTTACCTTGTCTGGGTTTAGAAGTTAAGTCTTACGTTTTCTAAATAGGGCATTTTATTGGTACTTTGGAGAATTTCCACTGTCACCAGCATGCACATGCACAAGCACGCATTGTCTTGATGTTAGCAAACCTAACCCAGTCTTGCAATTACTTACTCTTTCCTCGTAGTGGTAAACTTAACAGGCATTCTCGTAATTCCTATACCACACTTTAGGTAGTCTGCATGAGTAGGTAGCTCTCTCTCCTACCTGGCCCACAGCTGATCCACAAGATCCACTTAAGCATTCTCTTCCTGAAACATCTCTGGGAGTGGAGGTACATCCCAAAGCAGCAGCCACCCCCTTTTGCACTGCCACCAAAGCAGATAGCCCATCTCTCATTCTGTAGATTTCCCAAGAGGTTTAAAATACCCGTTCAGTGTGTTTTTCCTAAGAGCTGGGCAATACAGCAAGCTCTCCAAATAATTCCATTAAATCTCCTTTGAGGAAGGGTAGGACTTACTGTACAACAGCAGCTTTCTCCAAATAGATCTTTTTCAACAGCTTACTCAGTTTCTAGCCACACAACAATGCAAACCTTCATGAAAGTAAATAATCTGAATAATCCTCAGATCCTTTTTTTTGCAGTCCCCAGGAAGGTCTGCCTCAAAAGTTGCTTTAGTATTTGATATTTGCTAAATATTTGTATCTCATTCAAAATTTCAGATTTTAGCATTCTGTTGTGATAACATAGGTCTGCCTAAAGTCTCCATTTGGGTAATGCCAGACATTTCCAAATTAATATAAAAACCAGGTAATTTACACTTTCTCTTTCTTCCCTGTATCAATAAGTTTTATGCCCATCCATCTAATTGTAAAGCTCAGGATACAGTCTGTATTCTTCCTTTCTGTAACCCACCCCCATATGTAACCTATCAGCAGTTCTTATTCAGACTAGCTCAAAAAGACATAATGAAACCTGTCCACTCCTCCATTTCCACTGCTTCCACCCTAGCCATCTGTCATTGCTTGTCTAGCTGACTACAATAACATTTTTATTGGTCCCACTCCTTCCATTCTCGGCACAGCCCACTCCTTCCCCTTATAATTGCCTTACTTCTTCCAGAATGGCCTTCAACAATAGCTCAGATTATACCATTTCTCTGTTTAAAAACTTTTGATGCCTTCCCATTGTCCTTGTGTGATAGCATAATAAAATCAAAATTAAAAATGCCGTCTATGACTAAATATATGTATGCCTCCTCAGCTTCATTTTCTACATTCCAATCACACTGGCTGCTTTTCCCTTCTATAAAAACACAAAATTATCCCTATCTAAGGGCCTTTCACCTGCTATTCTGTCATCCTGTATGTTTTCCTTCTGGATCACCATGACACTGACCACCATTTATCATTCAAGTCTTAGTTAAAAATGACACTACTTCCGAGAGGTCTCCTCTGATTATCTGAAACAAAGCACATTTTCAAAAAGTAGTTACTCTCTGTTGTGTCACTCCAAATTCTTTATCCCTCATAAACTGACTACACTTATAAGGAATTTTGTGTATTTTTGATTTACATTTTACTGCTTTTTCTGCCCACAAGTCAATAAGTTAGTTCCTCAAAGGAAGAACCATGTATACATCTCCAACTTCAAACACATATAATTCACTAATATTATAAAACTTCTTTCATTTTCCACAAATGTTTCCTATGGATACTTTTAAATAATTTTTTTAAAAAATTTGGTTCAGTAAATTCATTTATTTATGCATTCACAGACCTGTGGTGATCAGGTATTGTTTGATAGACACCATACTAAGCATTTTACGTACAAAATAATTTGATAAGTGCAATGACAAAGATGCATGCAATGATAAAGTGCAATGATAAAGATATGACAACAATAAGTGCATATGTAAATGGTAGCAGGGTGGCAGAGAGAATAAAGCTTGTAGGAAGTAATTAACCAGAACTGACTTCTTTAGAATGAGCATCAAAACAAGGATTGGTTAGGAGCAGTCAAGGAAGAGGGAACACCATATACAAAGGCTTGAGGCTGAATGAAAGGATGTAGATATATAAATATGAAAGGAGATAATATGATGATGGAAATTTATGGCAGAAAGTGTATTTCAAGGATATTGAACTTGAAATAAGTCTAATAAATTATGGAATGTTTAAATGCAAATTACATCTGATCACATTTGCCTGTTAAAAAGACCTAACCTTGAGGTGTAGAGAGAGCTCATAGATAAGATCCACAATTGAAGAGTGTTTCAGTAATCCAAGTAAGAAATGATGAAGATGTCAACTAAAGTGTGGACATGGATAGAGCTAGATTCAAGATAGAATTCTAACAATAGAAATTTTAAGATGAGGTGACAGGCTACAAGAGTGAGGAAAGGTTAAAGATGACTCATTGGTTTCTGATTGGATGGTGGAAAGAATCACTGTGAGACAGGGAATGTGTTTAAAATTTGTTTGATCAGGTTGGTTTTGAAGTGCCTGGGAGATTTCAAGATTGAGATGCACACTAGGTGAGGGATTAAGAGAAATCAGTATTGAAGGCAGATATTTTTGAGTCCTTACAAACTGCTAGTTTGAAGCCTTAGGTGTGTCGGTTTGAATAACTGGAGAAAGCATGTTTAACTTCTGTGTGGCAAATAACTACTTTGAAAATTTGATGTTGAACTTCAAGTCACTAAAGATGATGACAGGATTTAAATTGGATGGCAAACTCCAAATTAATAGATGATACAGATGAGAAAGTTATAGTATAGATTGGATAATTTTCAAAGAAAAAGCAGTGTTATTAGAAACATTTTGAAGATTAATGGTCTGAAATAAACTCTGGTGTCTTATGCATTTTATCTCTAGTTTCAAAACTTGAAATATACAAGGTCCAATTAATGAGAAATTTCTTTTTGAGAGGACAGTAGAAGTAGAATTTTCAGGAGAGGACTATTAGCTTTCATTATGGCAAGTTAGTATTTTCTAGGAACAGTTTGGGGTTGTAAGTGTGCTGTTTATGAGAAAAACAGAGGACTATGGTAGAATGATGTGGAAGCCTGTGGTAGAATGATGATGAAGCTAGAAGCTATATCCATGTGTGAAAGCACAAGCTTTATAAGCCTAATTGATAGATTTAGAAGCTTAGGAAACTCTCCCTCACGGATTTATTCTGTGTTCTGTGCACAGAAATATATTTGGTACTCTGGGGTATATAAAAAGTATATATTAATAAGAATCATAGCAATGATTAATATACCAATAAAAATTGTCACCATCATAATGCTCCCATTGTAATGAAAAAGGGTTAATCATTTTTACATAATTTCATCTCTCAATGATTAAAGTCCCAAATAAAAGACTGTCCAAGCTTCATCATGCGGTTACCCCCTTGTGCAAAGGAGAAGAGGATATCTTTTTTAAAAAACTTGGCGTGAAATTTACATAACATAAAATTAACCAAACAGTTCAGTGGCATTTAGTATATTCACAATGTGTTGCAACCACCATTTCTATCTATTTCTAAAACATTTTTATTGCCCCAAAATAAAATCCCATGCCTATTAAGCTGTCGCTCCTCATTCTTCCCTTCCTCCAACTGCTCACAACCTCCAGGTGCTTTTTGTCTGTAAATCCATAGAGACATCCTTGATGTAGTATGTATCATTGCTTCAATCCTCTTTATGGAATAATATTTTAATATAAAATAATTTTATGGGGTAATATTCCATTGCATGTATGTTCTACAATTTGTTTATCCATTCATTCATTAATGGACATTTGGGTTGCTCAGACCTTTGGCTATTGTGATTAGTGTTGCTATGAATATCCACGCACAAGTATTTGTTTGAGCTGGTGTTTTCAAGTCTTAGGGTTAAATATCTAGGAGTGGGAATGCTGTGTCATCTAGTGATTCTCTGTTTAACTTTTTGAGGAATTAACAAAATGTTTTGTACAGTGGCTGTACCACTCTACAATCCCATCAGCAGTATACAATGGTTCTAATTTATTCACATCCTTGACAAGATTTATTATTTTCTGTTTTTTCTTAAAGGTGTGAAGTAGTATCCTACGGGTTTTGTTTGTTTCTTTCTTTTCTTAGCATTTTTTTTTTTAAAGATTGGCACCTGAGCTAACAACTGTTGCCAATCTTTTTTTTTTTTTTCTGCTTTATCTCCCCAAATCCCTCTGGTACATAGTGGTATATCTTAGTTGCAAGTTCTTCTAGTTGTGGCATGTGGGATGCCGCCTCAACGTGGCTTGACGCCTCAACGTGACCTGACGAGTGGTGCTATGTCCGCGCCCAGGATCCGAACCAGTGAAACCTTCGGCCACTGCAGCAGAGCGCGCAGACTTAACCGCTGGCCCACGGGGTCGGCCCCTCCTATGAGTTTGATTCACACGTCTTAATGACTAATGATGTTAAATATCTTATTATGCGCTTACTTAGCATTTCTATGTCCTCTTTGGAGAAACATCTATTCAAGTCCTTTGCCCATACTTTAATTGGGTTGTTTGGCTTTTCCTTGTTGAGAGCTGGATGTCTTGCGTGCAGCCAACAAAGGGACACATACAAAGGAAAGTGAAATGATCTTACCTAAGTAAAGATGAATGGATTTTGAACAAACAAACAAATGGTTGCCATAATCCTGCCTCACTCAAGAAAACATCTATCTTGGCATTTATTGCATTGAATTTTTTTCTTTGAACTTGGCCTGTGTTAAAGGTGGGAGCCAGATGTCTTTCATTGTTGTCCTGAATATGGCACAATATTTGTTGATTTATTAGTTAATTTAACAAGGACTTGTTTACTCAATTTGGTGATTACTGAGGATACTTTCCAAAAAATTATTTTATCAAATTGCTGAAAACCAGAATGCATGTATCTTCTTCTGTAATGTCTATTTCTAGGTTGAAATAGTAGTTATGTGGTAGGTCTGAAGTGAACACTTCCAGCAGATTAAAGGTTACACTTTATTTATTAATTTTTTTCCCTGCTTTTTTTTTTTCTCCCCAAAGCTCCCCGGTAAACAGTTGTATATTTTAGCTGTGGGTCCTTCTAGCTGTGGCATGTGGGACACGGCCTCAGCATGGCCTAACAAGCAGTGCCATGTCTGCGCCCAGGTTCTGAATCCTGGGCCACCAGAAGCCGAACGCACAAATTTAACCCCTTGGCCACGGGGCCAGCCCCCTTATTAATTTTTTATTTTTTAAATTTTTAAATTGCAGTAACGTTGGTTTATAACATTACATAACTTTCAGGTGTACATTGTAATATATTTCAAATTCTGTGTAGATTTATTCATGTTCACCACAGAAAGACTAATTTCAATCCATCCTCACACACGTGTGCCTAATCACCAATTTCACCCTCCCCCCTACCCCATCCCCCTCTGGTAACCACTAATCCAATCTCTGTTGCTGTGTGTTTGTTTGTTGTTGTTTTTATCTTCTACTTATGAGTGAAATCATACGATATTTTATTTCCTCCCTCTGACTTATTTCACTTTGCATAATACCCTCAAGATCCATCCATGTTGTCACAAATGGCTGGATTTCATCATTTCTTACGGCAGAATAGTATTTCATTGTGTATATATACACCACATCTTCTTTGCCTATTCGTCCCTTGATGGGCACCTAGGTTGCTTCCAAGTCTTGGCTATTGTGAATAATGCTGCAATGAACATAGAGGTGCATGTATCTTTATGCATTTGTGTTTTCAAGTTCTTTGGATAAATACCCAGCACTGGGATAGCTGGATCATATGGTAGACCTATTCTTACTTTTCTGAGGAAACTCTATACTGCTTTTCATAGTGGCTGCACCAGTTTCCACTCCCACCAGCAGTGTACAAGTGTTCCCTTCTCTCCGTATCCTCTCCAACACTTGTCTCCTGTCTTGTTAATTATAGCCATTCTGACTGGAGTGAGGTGATAGCTCATTGTAGTTTTGATTTGCATTTCCCTGATAGCTAATGATGTCGAGCATCTTTTCACGTTCCTGTTGACCATCTGTGTAGCTTCTTTGGAGAAAACTGTTTGGATCTTTCACCAATTTTTTAATTGAGTTGTTGGTTTTTTTGTTGTTGAGATGTATGAGTTCTTTATATATTTTTGATATTAACTCATTATCAGATATATAGTTTGCAAATATCTTCTCCCAATTGTTAGGTTGTCTTTTCATTTTGTTGACGGTTTCCTTTGCTGTGCAGAAGCTTTTTAGTCTGATGTAGTTCCATTTATGTATTTTTTTCTATTGTTTCCTTTGCCCAGTCAGACTTGGTATTTGAAAAAGTACCGCTAAGACCAATGTCAAAGAGTGTACTGCCTATGTTTTCTTCTAGAAATTTCATGGTCTCAGGTCTTACGTTCAAGTCTTTAGGAAGTATGGACATTTTAACTATGTTAATTATTCCAATCCAAGAGGATGGAATATCTTTCCATTTCTTTGTGTACAGATCTTTCAACTCTTTGGTTAAGTTTATTCCTAAGTATTTTATTCTTTTTGTTGCAATTGTGAATGAGATTGTATTCTTAATTTGTCTTTTTGCTACGTCATTGTTAGTGTATAGAAACACAACTGATTTTTGTATGTTGATTTTATATCCTGCAACTTGACTATATTCATTTACTATTTTTAGAAGTATATTAGTGGATTCTATAGGGGTTCCTATATATAAAGTCATGTCATCTGCAAATAGTGACAGTTTCATCTCTTCTTTTCCAATTTGGATCCCTTTTATTTCTCTTCCTTGCCTGATTGCTCTAGCTAGGACTTCCAAGACTATGTTACATAAGAGCGGCAAAAGTGGGCATCTGTGTCTAGTTCCTGTTCTATATGTTGAAGTATTATCCTTCTATACCCATTTTATTTAGAGTTTTTAATCATAAATAGATGCTGTACCTTGTCAAATGCTTTCTCTGTATCTATTGAGATGATCATGTGATTTTTATTCTTCATTTTGTTAATGTGTTGTGACATGTTGATAGATTTGTGGATGTTGAACCATCCCTGCATCCCTGGAATAAATCTCACTTGATCATGGTATATGATCTTTTGAATGTATTGTTGTATTCAATTTGTGAGTATTTTCTTGAGAATTTTTGCATCACTGTTCATCAATGATATTGGCCTGTAATTTTCTTTTTTTGTGTTGTCCTTGTGTGGTTTTGATATCAGGGTAGTGTTGACTTTGTAGAATGTGTTAGGAAGCTTCCCTAGCTCTTCAATGTTTTGAAGAGCTTGAGAAGGATAGATATTAAGTCTTCTTTGAATGTTTGGTAGAATTCAACAGGGAAGCCATCTGGCCCTGGACATGTATTTTTTTGGAAGTTTTTGCTTATTGTTTCGATCCCCTTACTGGTGATTGGTCTATTCAAATTCTTACTTCTTCCTGATTCCATTTTCAAAGCTTGTATGATTCTAAGAAATTATCCATTTCTTCTAGATTATCCAGTTTGTTGGAATATAGCTTTTCACAGTGCTCTCTTATAATCTTTTGTATTTCTGATGTGTCTGTTGTAATTTCTTCCCTTTTCATTTCTGATTTTATTTATTTGAGGCTTCTCTCTTTTTTTCTTGGTGAGTCTAGCTAAAGGTTTGTCAATTTTCTTTATCTTCTCAAAGAACCAGCTTTCGGTTTTATTGATTTTTTCTATTTATATTTTAGACCCTATTTCATTTATTTCTGCTCTGATTTTTATTATTTCTTTCCTTCTTCTGATTTTGGTCTTTGTTCTTCTGTTTCCAGTTCCTTTAGGGGCACTGTTAGACTGTTGATTTGAAGTGTTTCTTGTTTGCTGAAGTTGGCCTGAATTGCTATAAACTTGCCACTTAGAATCACTTTTGCTGTATCCCATAGATTTTTGCATGTCGTATTTTCATTTTCATTTGTCTCCAGGTATTTTTTAGTTTCTCCTGTGATTCCTTCACTGACCCAATTGTTGTTCAGTAGCATTTTCTTTAATCTCCACATTTTTGTGGCTTTTCTGGCTTTCTTCCTGTAGTTGATTTTTAGTTTCATAACTTTGTGGTCAGAAAAGACGCTTGGTGTTATTTTGATCTTCTTAAATTTTGTGAGACTTGTTTTGTGGCCTAATATGTGATCTATCCCAGAGAATGTTCCATGTACATTTGAAAAGAATGTTTATTCTATGGTTTTTGGATGGAATCTTTTATATCTACTAAGTCCATCTGATCTAATGTGTCCTTTAAGGTGAATGTTTCCTTATTGATCTTCTGTTTGGATGATCTATCCATTGGGGTAAGTGGAGTGCCAACGTCCCCTACTATTATTGTGTTACTGTCTATTTCTCCTTTTATGTCTGTTAATAATTGCTTTATATATTTAGGTGCTCATATGTTGGGTGCATAGATATTTACAAGTGTTATATCCTCTTATTGGATTGTTCCCTTTATCATTATGCAGTGCACTTCTTTGTCTCTTGTTACAGTTTTTGTTTTAAAGTCTTCTGATGTTTTTCCCTGTTCCCTTGCTTCTAACGTATTCCTTTGCCTGCTAATTACGCCTCTTTCTCTGTGCTTATATCTGTGTATTCGGTGAGTCAGCTATGTCTCCTTATTTTGGAGTAGTGGCCTTATGTAAAAGACACCTTTTGAGGCCCAATAGTGTGCTTCCCTCTCATCACCAGTCTAAATGTTCCAGGAGTGACCCCTGTATGGGCTAGTTGTGTCCTTCTGCTGCAGCAGGATTGCTCCTCTTGCAGGCACCCAGGGAGCCTAGGCTTCCCCCCCTGGCTGGCTGTTTGTAAATCAGGTTGAGGGAGCCCCAGCACCATTGACTACAATGTCTAATAACACACTCTTATTGCAGTTTCCCTGTTAATTGGTATGGCATCTGGTGTAGCTGATTGCTAGGCTCAGGAATTTGCAGTTGCTGCAGGCCTCAGCCCTGCAAGGCTGTTGTCAGCTCTCTTAGGATTACAGCTGAGTGGGGCTGGCCCCAGGCATGGGAGCACCCAATCATTTCAGGGTTTGGAAGGTGGGGCCAATCCTCTTTGTGGCTGTTTGTGAAGGACAGGTCTTCTGCCACTGATAAGCCCTACCCCCCACAGGTCCACACACACCATCAACACAGTTGTGGCCTGTGCACACCCCTCAACCCGCTGGAGCATATCCAGTTGCCACACTGCAGAGTCCCCCACCACTCCAGCAACACCCCCACACAGTTCACCTGGTCCTCACACAGGCCCTGCCCTACAGAGGTGGACACACTCTCCTGACTGTAGAGGATCAAGGCACCCAGTCTATGCAGGCCAACAAGTAGCCTGAGGGCTTACTGTTGGGTGGGACTCTTCCCAGGGCACCTGCCTGCCCTGGTTGAACTGGATTAGATCTGCACTCTAGTGGGTGTGTCAGACCTCTGGGCTAACAGGCTAGGGAAAGAACTCCAATGGCATCTGCCAGGGTCTGTGTCAGCACCCCTGTACTAGGTCATAACAGTGGCCACCGTCAATGTCTTAGTCTCTGGAGAGGTCTCACTTCTCACTGAGATGCACCTGGGGCCTACTAGGTGAGTCTCTTTTCACCTAAGGACTGTGCACCTTTCTTTCTGGTGATTTTAGTTTGCTCTCTGAGATGGGCGAATTTGTGCATTGACCCTTTAAGAGCTGGCTTTATTCTGTTTACATCAATAGCTTTTCTGGAGGTATTCCCCACTGTAGTTAATAGCCAGCAAAGCCAGATAGTATGATGCTCATCTCAGTTGTACTCAGTCTGAAGGATGCTTTAAAGCAGTAATGCGCCCCCACTCAGGTTCCCACTCCTCCAGGGAGGGCTGCATACCTTAGGCTGGCTCCTGCCTGGCTGGCTATGGAGCTCCATGGCTCATGAAGGTGGCTTTTTTTTCTCTCCAGAAGGAATTTCAGCCTCTTCCACCTCAGCCAGGACTGTCCCTTATTGTGGGGGTTACTTTTATCCAGTTTTCAGTTCTCTCTCTGGGGTAATTTTTCCAAGAATAGTTGAAACCTGGTTGTGTTTGTGGGAGGAGGTGAGTTCAGAGTCTGCCTACGCTGCCATCTTGATGAGGTCTTCTGGTTACACTTTAAAAATCTTTTATTGGTGGTTACTAGGTAGAATGCACTAGTTTGGAAGAATTTTGGAAAAATGTTTAGGGGTTAGGACATGCTTTTTGCACAATCAACATAATAGAATTCAGATGAACAGAGCATTCAGTTAGGAAGACTCTAGCCACATAGTTTACTGAGTTATTCATGTAGCACTTAAAAGTGAATTATGAGGGCCTATTTGGTGAGGAGAATGTTTTAAGAATCTGTATTTATACTGAATCTATAAGAAATGCTTTGAAATGTCCATCTGCGACAAGCACAGAAAATATAACACTGAAATGGACTCAAACAATTCTCACAATGTAGTTTGCAGAGTTTGCAGAACTGTTACATTTTAGTCACCCATGGAAGAAAATCCTCAATCCATTTAATAGGCCTGTCTTTTTATTTACACATATCTTTCTTATCTTAGTGTAGATAAGTGAATGAAACAGGCACACATTCTTTCTGTGGCTGTCATTATTAGCCCAAATATAACCAGGCTAATGAAAGCAAATTTCATTCTGATTTGTCAAAGTAAAATGTAACTGATGATGTAGTTTTGATATGCTTGTGGCTGCTCAAAAGCGAAATATCTCTCAATGATTCCTTTGTTTTTTTTTAAAGATTTTATTTTTCCTTTTTCTCCCAAAGCTCCCTGGTACACAGTTGTATACTTTTAGTTGTGGGTCCTTCTAGTTGTGGCATGTGGGATGTCACCTCAGCATGACTTGATGAGCAGTGCCATGTCCTCGCCCAGGATTTGAACTGGCGATACCCGGGCCACCGGAGCAGAGTGCATGAACTTAAGATTCCAGTATGTGATTGAAATAAAAAACCATTTGTTTTATTCCCAACTCCATGTCTGACCTTAAATATGTTGCAAATAATCCCACCAACTGGATAATGCCTATGAACAAGTGGCTAATGTCCCTCACCAATTGGTAAGTTAGTATAGTGAGTTTATGTGAAAATTCTGGTTCTCTACCTACACATTTGTTTGTTCAAAGAATTGTTTATTAAACAATTAAATTATTTAATTGTTAAACAATTGCTGAAACAATTACTAAGTGAAAAATCTCTTGCTCCCTAAATGGAAACACAGCAATAAAAGAGCATGCTTTCTTGAGTGTGAGAGGTCCACATTTGAATTCCTATTCTTAGATTTTAGTAGCTTTGTAACTTTGAGAAATTATGTAATTTCCTCAGTCAAAAACAAATTTTTGTTTGTTTGTTTGATTAGTAACTTAACTTCCTACCTAAAAGACATTAATGACTTCCCTATTTTTCCTTATTCCTGACAACTGCATTGACCGTAAAGGCAACTCTTTTAGAGGTAATTCATGCTTTTGGGATGCTAGTGATTTAAATGATTTAGTCTGTTAGCATTTCACCAGGTTTTTATTCTCTTCTGTCTCAATAGCAAGGGTCTATTCATGACCCCTCAGTTTACATTTATAACTCAGATATTTATCTTACTTTGTCATTTCTTTTTCTAGTGATGAGTATCTAATTGCCTTTGGTTTCATCCTTACAACTATCAGTTTCGATATTAGATCATTTCTCAAATAGAATTCATTACCTTCTGTTTGTAAATGTTTGCCATTATAGTTGTTGAGTGTGGGCTGAGAGAGTCAATGCATTTTTTGGCTTTTCGTTCTTGGTGGTGGTATTTTTGAGGAAGTTTAGCCCTGAGCTAAAATCTGCTGTGAATCCTCCACTTTTTGCTGAATAAGACTGGCCCTGAGCTAACATTCATGCCCATCTTCCTCTACTTTATATGTAGGACCCCTGCCACAGCATGGCTTGACAAGAGGTGGTTAGATCCGCACCTGGGATCCAAACCAGTGAACCTAAGGCTGTCGAAGCAGAAGGTACTAACTTAACAGCTGTGCCACCAGGCCAGCTCCTCATTTTTTGTTTTTTAATGGGAGAGTAAGGGAACAATTGTGTCCTTTGTACTAGAAACTCTTCCTCATTTATATATTATCCACCAGAACATAGCTATTAATTAATAATATTTTAAAATTTACATTGATACCTAACTTTTTTTAATGTTTTTTATGCCAGACCATGATCTAAGGGTTTTATATATTATGTCACTTAATCCTTACAACCCTATGAGGTTGGTACTAATATTATCTACATTTTACAGATGGTGCAGAAAGATAGTACATCCAAGGCCATGATGCTAATGAAAGGTTTTACCTTTATGAGTAGTTGTTACTCAGTAGTTAGTTAATTCCTAGTTGTTTAATAGCTGAAAACTATTATTTTCATTGGTTTAACCCAATTTTCAGAGTAGGAATGTCAGAGGAATGCATCTGTCACAGAAAATTAAGAAATAGCCATACATAGCCTAATGGCCTAAGAAGCTTAATCTGTTTCCCAAATCACTTGACTTACTGTCTAGGTTTTCTTTTTTTTACCCACTAAGGAATATCAAGTTCAATATCTTACCCCTTTAGACTTCAAATGAAATTAGATTGTCTTTTCTTTCAACCATAAATCCAATAATTAATATCTGGTTGGCAGGCTCTTGTATGGATTGTCTCTTGAAAACCAAAGACAATAATTGAGTTTAAAATGCTGTGCCTAACATTTCAGGGTGATACACGGTGAAGGCAGTGGAGAATCTTTTTCTGTCAATGTGGATTTCTTAATGGAAATTCACTTATATGAGGGGCCTATTAATTTGTAGTGTATTATCTCAGTCTAGTTAAGACCAAGCTTCATTGAACACATGCCTGCCCCCTACACAGAATAAATTACATCTTGGCAGTACAATTCTTTTAAATAAATATTTTCTCTTTTAATTTTAAATAAGCCTTTACCATCTGTCCTTTAGTTACAAATGCCAAAGAACATAACTCACTATTGTGCAATTTACAAACTGCAGAGAAGTGACTTAGTGCTCGGCATGTCTTTGTTCTTGATTCTACACAGTCAGTATTTGTTTTCCTTTTCTCATGCTTCAAATATAATGGGAGATATTATTCTGTTCTGACATATTGAAATATTTCCCAGCAAAAAGGGAATACGAGAAAGGAAGAATGATTAATCGAAAGACTTAACCAAGGCTCTATCTGCAGAAGTGTGATGTATCTGAAGGACAGTAATCATATGAGGGGACGTTAAGCCTGACTTTGTTAGGCAGGTGCACTACAGATTGCATTGCAGCCAAGGCCCTCGGTAAAGGAAACTCTGTTTGTCTCCTAAGAGGGATGAAAGATCTTTCCAAAGAAACAAAGAATTTAAGCTTGCATTCGTCCTGTCTACATCTTTTGATGGGCTGTGCTTTCCAGGAGCATAGCAAAAATTACCTGGACATTAAGAAACTGAATAGGAGAATGGTATAAGAAGTCTGATTAAAATGTAAACATTACATTCATTTCAGTTGAGCATTGATCGAGCTCTTTCCTTGAACAAATAACATTGTGAGACGCTTAGCTGAATACATTCATAAGGAAAACAAAAGCCACTGATGAATTAAAAACAAAAACAGGAAACTCTTCTGAGAAGTTTATATTAAGAATTTATAAAGAACTAAAGTCACTAACGGGAAAGTGAGGGTATTTTACAAAACCAGAGCATATGAATGTTCAATCTTGGCTACCTTGGTCAGAAAGGCTTCCAAGATTTTGACCGACACTCCTGTGAGAGATTTATTCTGTATTACTTTCTCAGCTCTACGTTCCACAGCTGCCAGACTGTGGACTTAGCTGTCTAGGATACTATACCTTGGCCCAGACCAGACTAATCTGAGCCCTGGTTTATAATTCAGCATCAGACATAATTAAGGTGGTCAGTTTTGTAGAATCAAGAACATGGACATACCAAAGTCCTCTCAGGCTTTGCTACCTGTGGACATGCCTATCTTGTGCTTTTATCTTTAAACATCAGTTAGTAGTAATCATCAGAGGTCATCCAACGCATTCTACCTTTTCTCTCTGCCAAAATTGCTCCTCTCTTTCACAATTGATGTAGTGGGAAGAGAAACATTGACATTAAACATCTTTAAAACTAAGTAAAATTTAAAAACTGTAGATGCCTCTGCCATCTAAGAAAAGTAAAATAATTCATTCAAGTTGGTAGTTGTTTTTCTGTTTGATATCAACATGGGTACATCAGTCAGTAACTTTCCTTTCCCATGTAAAATCCCCCAAAGAAACAATGATTTAGAAATAAAATTACAGAGATTAGAACTATTACATCATCTATACATACAATGAAATAAAAAGCTGGAAATTAAAAGTGAAATCAGAAAAAAATCACTATACCATCTGGATATGTAAACAAATAAACAATTAATTTCTTTTAAATTAACTATTGGGTCAAAGATAAAACCAAAGTGAAACCGCAATTTATCTAGACAATAACAATAATGAAAACATTACATATTAGAATGCCTAAGGCATAGAGTTAAAACAACTCTCAAAGGAAAATTAATTATATATATGTACAAATGTGAAAAAAGGAAAATGAATTAAACACATGATTCAAAAGTTAGTAAATGAACAAAATAAAATGAAAACAAAAAAACAAGAAACAATAAAGGTTAAAGCAGGAAACAATGAGTTAGACAGAAAGTAGAACATATAAATAAATTAAAAAATCAAGTTCTTTGGCAAAACCAATATAATAGCTAAATCACTAGTTAATATAGATCTGGAGAAAGTGAGAAAAAAGCAAATGTGGAAAATAAATAATGATAAGGTAAAAAAATATAATATTGAAAATAAAATGAAGACATGAAAAACCATCTTTCACAGCTCTCTAAAAATACTTTTGAAGCCCATCTGTAATTTATTTTTAGAAAATGCAATTTATGTAAACTAATTCTAGAAGAGGAAGATAGGCTAAAAAGAATGATTCCCTTTGAATAAAGAGATAACAACCCTCTCCCAAAATATTTGGCTCATGTGACTTTTAGAATTCTAACACAAAATTTTGTCAGATAATTCTAATGCTACTTCAACAGTTTCAGAATATCGAGGCTAAAAGAAAACTTTTTAATTCCTATTTTAAGAAAATATGATAAAAACACCAATATCAGTTGTAAACAAAGAAACTAAACACCAAAACTCATTTAGGAATATTAGGGCTAAAATGTTAATTTTAGTAAATAAAATCCAACGAAATAGTAAAATAATACATCATGACTATGGATAATATAATTCAGCATATTAACGTATCTAACAAAAGTTTATATGATCCTCTCTATAGCAATAAGCATTTGATAAAATATATCTCTTTTTTAGGGGTAGAGTTAAGACTTAATGATAAATAAAATAACTAATAAAATAGGAATTAGCTCTTTTTAATTAGTTTATAAAATATATTCATTCACTCCATTACATTTTAAGGAAATTAAGAAATATTCATTAACATGACCATTACTTAATATTGTACTGCGGGTTGTAGACAACGCAATTAGAGAAGATCAAGAAATTGGAGACATATAAATACTGTAAAAGAGTGGATAAAATATTACTTTTTTCATATGACTTGATTTTATACTCAGAAAAATCAAGCAAAATAGAATAAAGATTGTACAAATACAATCAGAACCTACAGGTACAGAGGGTTGACTGTATATACTGATTCACAGAGGTAACACAGTACAAAATTAATGTATAGAAACACCAGATACGACATATTTCAATAACTACTTAGAAGATATCATAGAGAAAAGACTCCATTTACTTAGCAAGAAAAGATAGACTATCCAGGGATAAAGGTCTGTGCAAAACCTAAATTTAAAAAGCACGTGCAAAATTTGAATTAAAAAAGCTCTTCTAAATCTGCAAACAAGTGAAAATAATAAAGGGAAATGCACAGCATAGTAGTGTTAAAAAAATAAAAACTGTCACAAGGATGTGAATATTTGGAGTCTTATATGGATATTTTGTATATCTTAGGGGTAGTATCTCAAATTATTGGGAAAAAAGAAATGCATTTAATAAACGAGTTTTGAACAACTGAAACCAATTAGAAAAATAAATTGAGTTAGATCCATGCTGCATGCCAATTCAAAGAATACATTTCAAATAAATCAAAGAGTTAAATATAAAAAACCAACAACTGTAGTGTTACTAGATAAATATAACATAATTACTAACTTTTATGTGACAAAGACCTTTCTAACTATGATTCATTATCATGGAAGATATAAAAGATTGAGAAGTTTAACATAAAACAATTCTCATTTTAAGATAATCTAAGTCAAAAGATATTTGACAAAATTGGAAAATATTTATAAATTTTAATGCAAAGGATCAATCTCTGGCATTTAGAGTATCCTTACATATAGATTTTTAAAAGACCAAGAAAATCTATTAAAAATGGGCAAAGAAAGTGAGTACAAAGTTTATAGAAAAATAAGTTTAAAGAAATCTCTAAAATATAGGAATCAATAGAAAGTTGATTACAAAAGAAAGGTCAATTAAAACTTGACTGAGATGTTATTTTTCACTTGTTATATCCAAAATGTGAGACCAGAACCCTATATATTCTTTGTGGAATATAATTTGATACATTTTCTATGGAGGTCAATTTGTCGTCATTTAACAATTTATTAATTCATATATCCTTTGACTCAGCAATTCCAATCTGGGAATTTATTCTGGGGATAAACAGATACAATGCACTGAAAATGACAAATGTTCTTTTCAATATTGTGAGAAAAAAAGCAAAAGTTGGGAAATGCACATCCACAGCCTAAATGTCAATCATCTGAGAACCAGTTAAATAAATCATATTTTTAATCTATAAAATGGAATATGATAAATCTGCGGGGGTGTGGAGAAAGAAAGAGAGAACATTTTGTACTGATATGAACTATTTCAATCTATTTTGTAAATAATAAACGGATGTGCACAAAAGCGTGCACAAGAGTGAGTTTTCATTTACGGAAAAAGAGATAGAAAACTGGTTTACTTTCCATTTGCTTATATGTGCATTAAAATATTTCCAACAGTATACACACAAACCCAATAATAGGAATTTCTTATGGGGAAACTTGCTTACAGCAGATGTGAGAGAGAGACTTTACACTGCAAATTTTCTTTAAGCTTTTTGATTTTGAATCATATGAATGCATTACTTATTGAAAAAGTGAAATAGTAATGAATTAATAAATATTTTATGGCTACCATTATCTTGATTTACCAATTGGGAAGAGAGTCCTCCCTAAGATTTTTAGGAATTAAAAGAACTGTTATAATGTTAATTTTTAAATTATTCTGTACTGGGAAAAGGGAACCCAGAGTACTTCTACTTTAATTTTAGAGTCTCAGAATGTTGTTTTAGAAATGTGAAGATTGTCCTGAACAATTTGTGTGTAACTATAGTCGCTGCTCTATGAGATGCAAAAGTAATATAATATGATTGGCTGCACATTCTGGATTGATAAAGGGCAAAGATGAACGGAGATGGAAACAATGGGATCAAATAACAGAAATGAGGATCATGAGAATAACCTTGTAGGATTTTGAGGAATGGATTGTTGAATTTCCTATTATACAAGTGATGGAGGCTCAAAGTAGTTCATGTAAAATGTGATGGTCGTTCTCCTCTGACCCAAGCCTGGAGAACTTGTTCTCCCACACAAAAACGTACTCTTTCCCGGTTAATATAGTTGTTGCCTGGTGCTCTGGGTGCAGAGACATACCCATGCCTTTAAGTTAAACGTCCTGCTCCATGATGTCCCCTAGTCCTCATGTGAATTAACCAGCACTGGACCCGTCGTCTGCCCGTACTGTAATACATTGGACCTACTGGGATTGGGCCCAGATGCCAAAGGTGATCTTAAGATGCCCATTTCTGATGTGTTACCACCACAGTCATTGAGTTGGTAACTTCCAGTTAAAATTAACCCCCTCTTTTTTGGAGAGAGCAGGTCTTCCTGCAGAGGTATCATTTGCTGTGTGAGCTCATGGTCAGTAATGATGCCCATAGCTAGACCATCCAATACATTTATTTCTTTAGCATAAGTCTTCATTTTTCATGTAACTTATCCTTGGTGAAGAAATGAGTTTCTCCATTCAGTACAAATATTGTAGCTTACCTATCCTGCCACAGGAGATACCTTCAACCTAGGAAACTTCAAACCTCTGTCTTGCTACAATAGAAGTTCATAGATACCTGTACACAAGAGAAATGATACGAATTGATACCCACTGGGAGGTATGGCTGCCTGAATAAGATCGGTATTTTATACCCTTTTGAGAGCTTAAGTTAAAAAAAATATGCTATGGTGACCTTCAGTCTATTTAGTTCAAACCTACAAAGAATGATCCGAAAAGTTCCACTTTTTTATACAACTCTTTTAAAATATACAATTATTTATTTTAAACAATCTTATTACTATTGGTAAGAGTATAAGTTATCATCTACTTTGGAAAACAATTTGACCTAGTATACATGAGGGATTGCATAACTAAAGAATCAGCAAATCTACACCCACTTCGACCCAGACACGCTCAAGAGCCTTCTGCACATGTGTACTAGGAAACATCCAGTAATATATGTAGGGGTGTCATTGATAATAAAGAAAAACTGGAAAGAACACTAAAGTATAGGGACAGAAAAGTAGGTAAATTGTGATGTGTTCACATAATGAAATACTATGCAGATACACAAAGGAATGAATTACAGCTATGTATATGTATATATATGAAATAATTTTTAAAAGGGTGATTGATAAAAATAAATTTGTTGAACATTATATACGATATGACTGTATTTATAGACATCAAAAACATGAAAAAGTAGGCAATATACAAAATTCAACACAGTGAATATTTGAGGAGAGGAGGGTGGATTGGAAAGTGGATGGGCCAAGGTAGGGGCCTAGAGCAAGCTTAAATATTATTGCTAATGTTAAATTTCTTAATCGGGTGTTAGGTGGATGGTGTTTGCTCTCTCTATAATGGTATTATGTTTGCATACATTAATTTATAACGTTAAAAGATAAAATAATAAACCCTTAAACGTTATCTCATGGTTCTTTAGAGTAGATTATAACTTCTATTTAAAAAAATGTGTTACCATCTGGCAATAGTATTACACTCCAGAAAAACTCATTCAATAAATTTAACTGTAATTGTAATAACAAATACTATGTGGCTTCAGGTTCAAAGAGTAGCAGCAGTTCTAACTGAAATGAGTAATGGCATGGAGCATCTCTCTCTCCTTTTTCAAACTCCTCATTCTGAGTGTAAAATCATAGGTACCAAGTACAGTAAGAGAAATGAGTGATATTTCTGATAGACCAAGTGCTACCATACTCATTTTGAGGGTAAATTATTGTACACATAATTCAAAAGTTTTCCCTATTGCTTCAAAAGTAATGAAAATAATTCTTATTGTTGACCTCAGAGACTGTTTAGGAAATTAAATAAATGGCTAGTAAGTGGTAGAAATAGGTTTGAATTTGATTTAACTCTGAACCTGCCAGCTTAACTACTCTACTATGTAAATACTTTATATTTTGTGACTAGGCTATCATTTAATCCTCACAAGAGATGAAGGTGATGGACAGGCAGGAATCTTTCAAGGTCAACAAAGAAACCAAATGTATCCAAACGTGTACTTTCGTTCCCATTTCAAAGAGTAGGAAATTAATGCTTGAAGAGATTTACTGACTTAACTATGGTCAAAGACATTTCTTTCCTCTGCAGTGCTGTGTACTTACTGGTAGAGAAGTCATATTCACCCTCTATCTCATACTTCCTGTAACTCTCATCTTTCATCTCCTGTCCGGATATTTTCTACATTTTCCATCTAAAACAACTTATGAGCATTAAGGTGTTTCTCATTCTACCTCCCTTCACTGATAGATTTTAAAAATAACCACTGTGTTCTTTTACTGTCAATAGTAAAACTTTAAGTTTATTACTTGTTTTTAAAATTCAAAATATTAACCATATTTGCAGCACAGGATATCTCCCTGGAATGATAGGGTACATTTTATCTTCATCTTTCTATCTCTCAGTTGACCTTATTTGAATTCTATTTCATTCCAAATTGAAGATCCTGCGAAAAGTTACCAAAGCATTGTTTTCATTTTCCTCAAAATGTATCATCCACCATATTTCTTACAGCTAGATTAATTTATCAGTTATTTTAGTAAATTCTTTAAAAGGAACAACTCTGTACCCCAAACCATTTTTAATCTGTTATTTTTAAGAAGTCTAAAAAATATATATACTGAATATTTATTTTGAATAATGAAGTACCTGGATAACATGCATTCCTAATGGAAATTAAGTTTTGGTTTTTACCCATGTGCTTTATTCTAGCTTACAAAGTGAAAGTGGTTGAGTAATTTTTTGAATAATTCATCACAAAGAAGAAGGAGCTAAGCAAGGAAGGAATTAGGAAGAAAGGGATGAAAAAATACTGCTATTTGCTTAACCGAAACCCTGTATTTTTACTTTTATGTAAGTGCTGCCCTTGATTTTTGATTTTTATTGCCCCTTATTTTTAGATAGGTATTGGTATTTACTGCCCTTATTTTTATGTTATTATTATTTAAATTATTGTTAGAAGAGAAACCTAAGCAATACTGGAAGAAAATATGTAAAGAGAGTGAATGAAGAAATTTTGATTAAGTAGGATTAAAAGAAAGAGGAGCTATCGTGACCTCCAACAAATGAAATGAAATTCCCTCTTTATTAACAGAATCAAAAAATGATGGTCTGGAATCACGGAGAGAGCATGATAGGCAATCAGGCACAATTGCCTGTAAACCACGTTACATGGTTTCCCCAAAAATGGCAAATAGGTAACATTGAAGCAGATTAAAAATGTGTGTTGAACTAAACTTAATACTCATGAATGTTGTGTTCAAGGTTAATCCAGTGAAAATGTATACTTATTTTTATTAGTAGAGTTGAGAGTCAGCACCAGCAAGTGAAGTTTTTGGCATCTTTGAGTTGAGAAAAATCACAAAATTTCACTGTCTGTTCTAGACCATAAATGTTTATCTGTGAGTGAATGGATTCTGAAGACTCAGGCATCTCAGTAATTTCTAGTATGTCTATTCGTTCCACATATTTCATACTGGCTCTATGTATAAACATTTCATGTTGATTAAACTCAGCATAACTTGGACTCAATACTGATCATATATTTCAGATATTCTCAAGAGCTCTGATAATAGGAATATGATATCCAGAAGTATTCCACACTGACAGTTACTTTGGGAAATAATGTGATAAATTCTTACACTAATATGAAATAACATATATAATTATTAATTCAATATTTAAAACGTCTCCCCTTATATGAATTTTATTAATGATATGAAATCAATGGTTATTATTAAATAACTTTTAATATCAGTTCATTTTAAATACTCTTAGCTTTGTTTTCTATGTAAATTTTAAATTTTGTAATTAAATAAATTATTTACTTTTCATAAACAGAATTGAATATTGTTTGTAATTCAGAAAATCCTGAATTTACTCTACTGCTCTAAAACAGTTTCTTTTCTCTGAGAATATAAAGAAGTCTGTATTATGAGATCCTGCCATTTTGTCTCTGGCTTATTGTTCCAGAGACATTTAATTCCAGAAGGCGCACTAAGAAGTCCTACGCCTCGATCAACCCAAGTCCATTAGAGTCCTTCCAAGGATGTTTAGACCGGGAACTGAGAAGAGAGTTCATTCTCTCTGGGGAGGTAGCCATATATGTGAAACTAAAAAATCCTTGCTGATCATGTGGAAAAAGCCTGCAATGACCAAAAGTAAAGCCAATTCATATAAAGAGTGAGCTACAAGAATGAGAAAGACAGTGGTGTAAGATGTTAAGTACTTTACTATGTTTCTTTATACTTGATCAATATTTATGTCATGCAAGTTCCAATTCAGAATTATCTTTTCCAATCCTGAACACAAAACATTCTCCCCTCTGTTCTCTAAGGCAGTATTACATAGTGTTTAAAAGCTTGAACAAAGACATTAGACAGACCTTATCTTTGGAAATACAATGGTGACCCTGTTTACACAAATGACAGTATCTTATGGATTGAGGGTATGGCAAGGCACTTACTTGATCAACAATATTTCTTTCATGCTATTTTTGCTACACTGGGTTCTGATTTCATTCTTAGATGGTTGAATGGATTTTCCTAGAAAGGACTTTTCTGTCTGCCAGTCCTACCAACTTCATCCTACAATGGCAAAGGTAAAGAATTTGTATTCAGCCAAGGTAGATCCTCTTTGATCCAAAAGCCTAGCTGGAAATATGCAGCAGCAAATATGAAAGGTAGAATTGTAAGAAAAGGCACACTATTTAAATATATTGAAGATGTGTAATGCAAAAACTGTATTCCATTTATTGTTTTTCCCCTGATTTTTTTTGTTGGTGGTGTTATAAGAAAAAGAAGGCTGTGGAAATTATAAGGAATAGTGAATGATAGGCTCTGAATTAGAGGATAAGACATGTTGCTTTATTCTTCTTTTATATTTAACTAGTTTAATATATCAGAGTACCAGGTAAATGGAAACAACAGTGTCTGCTCTACCAAAAACATGGTTTGTTGTAAAATCTAATAAGAAAAAATTTGGTGAAAGAATTTGGTGAGCTATAAAAGATTGTAGTGGAATCTAATTTTACATGCTTTGTTACAATATAAATTGGAATATATTATGAAATGAAACCGTAGCTCCCTCAACATATATAATTCATATTGAAATGTTACACAACCACACCCTGAAATCGTCAGTAGACATAGTTGACTAAAACAGTTGCTATTATTATAAATCTGAGCAGGAAGAGTCTGCATATTCAGAATTTATTTTTCTTTCCAATTAAAAAATTATTTATAATGCCCGTGTTCCTTTATTTGCTTTGCTATAAAAATTTTAAACCCAATTGTTTAGCTTATCAAAGGGATTAATTGCTTTTTCAGTCTTTCATCTCTCATTTCTGCTACCAAGTAACAGTTCTTATGTTTTTATTATTACTTTGAAGGTGTCTCCTTAGCAATTGAGAAAGTTCCCAAAGACTACTTGAACAATGGCAAAAAAACTTATTTTAAGCATCCATATTTTTTAGGACTAACTTTTTGAGATTTTGCATTTATTATAGGTATTGTAAAAGGTAATTCAACAACAAAAAATTATGGATCCATTTAATTTGGGATTTCTCAGAAGTTTTTGGACTGTGAATCAGGCAGGAAATCAAAACAACTCAAAATCTTTCCTGAAGTGGTAATTATTTCTCACCTTGTCCTTTGAAAGTACAAGCACTGCAGAAGATCTGAGCAGGCCAGGGAGTAAGGTCCTTGGTTCTGAAGAATTATGATTTTTGTTTTGTTATGTTTTGTTGTATTTTTCTCTGACAGCAGAAGTTCCATTCTCCTTCCTCTGATTTGCCGTGCTGTCTCTTATATGTGCTGTCTCTTATGTATGCTGTCTAGAAACTATTCACTCCCACCACGACCTCCTAGTGCCCCTAGGATTTATTCATCTTCATTTCACTTACTAGGTGGCTTGTACAGTGTGAATCCAGGATGGCATCTCTTTCTATATTGCTGACAGATGTGAGCCCTGGCACCTACCACAGTCCATATTTCAAAGAAGGCCTTTAATTAATATTTGTCAGAAAGATCAACTTGAGCCCAATTATGATTAACTACGAAAAACAGAAATAGTTATCTTAGAAGAAAATTGTCAAACTTATCAAAGTAAAATACAATGTCTGGAAGCCATAAATAATATCTAAAAACATGTTGAAAGAAAAAGAATAAGTGAATAAATAGTAGGCTTAAAATTGAACAAAAGTTTTAAAGAGGAACCTGAAAAACAGGATTGCAAGTCAATTTGGCAACATGAAAATCAGGAACATTGGAAGGTATATCATAGTTTATTTTCTGTTTCCCACCAAAGCATCAAATACTTTTCCAGTTGTGTAAGGCTGACCAAAACCAGTAACTTTCAAACAGCTCTCTTGATACA
Organism: Equus asinus; assembly: GCF_041296235.1. Taxonomy (NCBI): domain Eukaryota; kingdom Metazoa; phylum Chordata; class Mammalia; order Perissodactyla; family Equidae; genus Equus; species Equus asinus. The sequence goes on from NC_091799.1 coordinate 40,021,969, forward strand.
TCAATATGCTGGTGATCAGAGGAAGAGAAAGTGATGGGAAAACAGTGCCTCCTCAGAAATATACCCTAAACTGAAACCTCTCTGATTTGTACAGGAGTATTTGAGGAGAAACTATTACAGATTGGAATATATTGCACAAATACATATAACACCCAGGAACTGTAAGGTGGTACAAATAATTTTTTGAAAAGAAGGCTAAAAACCTCACCCTAAAACTGTCTAAAATTTAGCTTAATTCTTTTAAGTAATATAGCCTTTTTGAGTATCAGAATTTAGAAATATTTTTATCCTGAAGTAAGCTGAGAGTTTTATGCAAATGCAATGAATATGGTCTCAAAGAAACTCCCCTAGAGACTCATTGAGAATGATTCAAAGGGTATACATAAAAAGAGTGCTCTTTAAAATGTACTCTACAAACAAACAAGAAAATTAACATTTGAGAAAGACAACCTATTGGCCATATTTCTATCAAAAATACTGAAGAAAACCCAATTACTGTGGTTCTAAAAGTCTTTTAATTTGTATTCCTAGATAAAGAAAAATCATAGGCTTGTGTATTAATCAATGTGGGAAATCACAGTCAAGAACTCATAGGATTTTGGAATGGGGAAAAACCGTGAGATATGGCATGCACAGCCTTTAGTGCTGGGCACAGCATGTGCAGAGCCTGAGGACATGTAGCTAGGAGCAGATGTAGTAATAGTAGGAATGTTGGTAGCAAAGCTTAGGGATACCTAAAAACTTACCCAGTTTACATCAGAAATCTAGGAGCTTTCATTGAAAGGGAGGAATAAACAGGTATAAACAGCTTTTTATGAGAGAATAAAGAAAGCCTAATTAATAGAAATCCTTTTTTTCACAAACAAGAAGTGTTGTCAAGGACACCATCATTTTTTTTTTTAAGTTTTAAGATTGGCCCTGAGCTAACATGTTGCTAATCTTCCTCTTTTTTTTTTCCCTCTACCCAAAGCCCCAGTACATAGCTGTATATCTTAGTTATAAGTCCTTCTGGTTCTTCTATGTGGGATGCTGCCACAGTGTGACTTGATGAGTGATGTGTAGGTCTGCACCCAGGATCTGAACCAGCAAACCCCGGGCCGCTGAAGAGGAGCATGTGAACTTAACCACAAGGCTACCAGGCTGGCCCTAGGACATCATTAAAATTATGCTTTTTGTACTATTATTTCCAATAATATATTTTCCTTACAAACATTACCACCTTTCTGCAATTCTTTATATTTGTGTTACTTTCCATTTGTGTCCAAAGAAGTATCCCTAATTAATCTGTGTATTACGGGAAACATTTGTCATTAAGATAAAACCAATAATGCAAATCTGACTCGTGTTTATACTGTATTAACTAAGTGTAGATATCTTTCATCATCTTTACTTTTCTAAGCTGTTTCTAAACTGTGATGCAACCTGAAACTATAGGAAGTAGCTATTCATTTAAGTTTCTGGGGTTGAGAAAGGACAACTTATAAACTTTGCAAGTGTGGGGGCTAGAATGGCCACCCCAAGATATGTCTCTTTGGCATGAGGACTATTTGAGGCTGGTTTCTTTGCAGAAAGGAAAGCAACTAAAAAGTAGAACTAAATCTCTGTAAAGTTGCCTCCCTCTCTGTACCAGGAAGAAGAAAGGAGATGACCTTCTCTCTAGAAACTCTTAATCAATGCCAAAGACAAGGACTTAAATCTACATAATAATCTTATTCCTGTTTCTGGTAACCTCCTGTAACTGACTTCCCTCCCCCTCCCAACGTTGGCATTTCTTTAAGGATTAAGCATCTTTCCTTAGGCTAGGAACTGATTGCTGTGCTCACCTGTGACCACCCAGCTCAAGACAACAGACTTGCCTCCTGCTACACCCACTGAGATAGCAGACCCACTATCTGCTGTGTCCATCAAGCACTGTGCTGACAGGGCAATCTTGTGACTATTGTGGGAGGGACATTTCAATCATATGTGAAATATTCTGTTTGGGGATATATAACCACTCTGTGCACCCCACTTCTTTGGTGCCCTTTCTTCCTTTGGGAAGAAAGGCCCCGGGCCATGGTCCTCATAAAGCTTTGTTTAATTTTCTCTTGCTATTCTGTCTCATGTGAATTTAATTCGTTCTCTGGCCAGACAAACCCACATTAGGTAGAGGAAAAGTCTTCCTCCCCTACACAAGTAGGAAATTCAGGCAATGGGCAATATGTTTTGGGAATCCATCATAATATAAGTCTTTCCATGAGGCAGAGATCCTTAGTAACCTAGAATATTCTAAGCCAAAGCTAGAGCGGCCAGATACAGCTTGCATGCAGGAAGATAACCTAAGCTTGGCCAATCTGATCCCCTCATAAGACTTTAATGAATCATGTAAAAAGAAACAGAAACAGTTTAAAATTCATTCTTCTGCTGGTGACAGTAACATTTCAGCAAGTGTGCTATATGGATAGTGTCCAGTGGTGGGGACACTGAATCAAGTTGTTCCTGAGTTATGTTCTTGCTCATGAATTTGGTTGCCTAGATGCCTTTGATTCTTGCTAGTTTTCTGAGATGAATTTACTGGCATTTTTTTGTTTCTATGAGCCACCCTATAGCTTTCCAGTAAATTCCATTTCTATTTAAGTTAGCCAGAGTCAATTCACATTACGTACTTGCCTCCAAAAAAATACTGAAATCTTTTCATTTGCAACAACATGAATGGACTCAGAAGGTATTAGGCTAAGTGAAATAAGTCAGATAGAGAAAGTCAAACACCATATGATTTCACTTATATGTAGAATCTAAAAAACAAAACAAATGAACAATTTGTTTAAACAGAAACAGACTCACAGGTACAAGAAACAAACTAGTAGATATCAGAGCGGGGTGGTTCAGGGAGCTGGTGAAATAGGAGAAGGGGATTAAGGTGTACAGACTTCCAGTTGTAAAAAAATGAGTCATGGGGATATAATATACAACATAGGGAATATAGTCAATAATATTGTAATAACTTTGTATGGTGGCAGATGGTAACTAGACTTACCATGGTGATCATTTTGTAATTTATATAAATATTGAATCACTATGGTGTACACTTGAAAATAACAGGATATTGTGTGTCAATTATACTTCAATAAAAAAAATTTAACTGTTACAGATAACGACATCTAGAAGTAGGGGATTTAAGTGAGTTGATTATCTCTCATATTTGAGGCTAGAGGCAGCACAAATTATTAATAGAGTTTGGATAAAAGACACTTAGAATACACTGTAGAGGAATAACCAAATAATTGTGTATATTTATCTGGAAATAATTGCCCAATGAAATAAATGGTAAAGGATAGAATTGTCAATTCCATAGAAGAGTGGAATGTCAGGGTGAGATGGCCACTAATATTGAACTTGGATAGCTCATAGAAAAAGAAACGACCAATTCCAACAGCTAATAATCTCAGGCACCAAATGAATGCTTCAGGCTTCCTGTTTCTGTCCAAAATTGATCTCAGATACTCTGTTGCAAGCTGAAGTAACTGAAAACCTAATGTGAAATTTTACCCTTCAGTTTACTGAATTAAAATGTTACTTGTTTTGCAACCTCACTTGGGTTTTTTTTTTGTAAAATTTAGGGCATTTGTTGTTTAAGTGTGGGATACCAAGAACTGGACATATGGTAGAGTTTAGAGATTTTTATATCTCTCCAAATCTCAAAAATGTTACCGAAAGTCCTCACTAACTAAAGTGCCCTTTTCCCCTTGCTGATGAGACTGATTTTTCTCTCTATTAAATAAATTGTGATGTCTTAAATGTTGATAATTACAAGGGAGATGAGGGAAACTCTTCTCTTGTTTTGGTCTCACATTTGTTCCTCTTTATCTCTGCAATTATATCTAGACTCAAACTCAGGCATGTTTTTGGAAGTAGAGGAGCAATTACAAAGGCTAAGAAGTGAAGAATAAAATTTTCAATCAGGCTGAATTTATTAATGGGGGTACATTTACCAGAATTTCTGGATTAGTTTACTAACTCTAGCTGTGGGGCACTGTTCAAACTTTTGTGTACTTGTTGGTTGAAAATTGGACTCAGCAGTAAATAAAAGTGGGGCATCAAAATCTCCTTGGTTTTTGGCCGGCCCAGTGGCGCAGAGGTTAAGTTCGCACGTTCCGCTTCTCAGCAGCCCGGGGTTCGCCGGTTCAGATCCCGGGTGTGGACATGGCACCCTTGGCATGTGATGCTGTGGTAGGCGTCCCATGTACAAAGTAGAGGAGGATGGGCACGGATGTTAGCTCAGGGCCAGGCTTCCTGAGCAAAAGGAGGATGACTGGGAGTAGTTAGCTCAGGGCTAATCTTCCTCAAAGAAAAAAAAAATTTTCCTTGGTTTTGTATGAGGAAGTGAATCAAATGATTTAGGGAAATAGAAATGATGCAGTAGGCTTTATATATGTAACTCACCTAATGCCCTCCCATCCTGGAGGATACCATAGATACTTCCTCTACCAAAGTCTGAAGATATATGTTGGTGTGTAGAGAGCGCCTAAGGCTATTCCTAGATTCACTGATTCTAGGAGGACTCACAGGCTTCAGCATGGAGTTGTAGTCATGGCTATGATTTGTTACAGCAAAAGGATACAAAGCAAAACGAACAATGGGGAAATGCGCATGGGGGAAAGTCCAGTGGAAACCAAGCTCAAACTTCCAGAGTCCCAGTGGAGTCACACAGGATATGTTTAATTCCTCTAATAACGAGTTGTGACAACATGCGTGAAATGTTATCTACCAGGGAAGTCCATTAGAGATTTCAATATGCAATGTTTTTATTGGGACCTGGTTTTTTATTGGGACATAAGAACCCTTTTCTTAGCAAGTACCAAAATCTCAGACTGCCAGAAGTGAAGCAGGTGTTCAGCATAAACCATATTGCTTATACAGACCATCTAGGCACAGTGAGCCATTTTTACCTGTGCTAGGAATTGTGAGAACCCTTCTAAAATCCAAGCGCCCAGAAGCCAGCCAAGTTCCAATCTTGCAAGTAATCCTTTCTAAGGAAAAACTCAGCCTGTTAAGTTAACTCTTTTCTGCCAAATTGGTGAGAGGAGAACAGCATCTTTGAAACATGCTTATGTGTCTCTGCTCTGTAGCCTTGCCTGCTGATGTGAGAGTCTATAGTTGAAAAGGAACCCTGATTTCAAATGGGGATGAGAGGATGGCACAGTGCCAGATGGGGAGTAGATGGACTTAGCTTCTACTTGTTCAGAGGTCAAATAGACATGGTTTACCTCAATAAGCAAAAGGATAAACATGGTAAAAAAAAAATAGTCTGATCCTAAAGGATCTTTCTTCATGGAATCCTTAGGAATAAATGAGATGAACAGACAATTGCTACTTTCAGTTCATAATCAAAACAAACAGACAAATAAAAAATTTTTGGTTCCAGTGAATCTGGTTACTTAATCTAACCATCAAAATAGCAAGTTACAACCCCTTACCCAGTTATCAATTCAAGGAACCAGGTATTTGTGAATGAAGGGAGAATGGGTTCACCTAAAGAAGGATATTGTACTCAAATCATAGATACTTACTATGACTCTCCCTCTTACCCTGCACTAAAGTGATCTGCACCTATTTACCAATTAACAGTGTACAGCATGAAGGAAAATATGGAGATTACTTTGGGGAATATTGGACACTTCCTATGGTAGATTGCAACCTTCACATGTCCAGGTACTCCCTATTCATGTATATTTTAAATTATTAAATATTATTATATATAATATAAATATTATTAAATTATTTAAATAATTAAAACCCTTATTCTTATAAACATTATAGGGGTTATATGAAAGTGTGTGTTTTTTTTAATTGGACTCTGACTGATAACCTTGTTCTGAGATGGTTCTTTTGGTACGGATTCGTTACTGAAACCCACAAGGAAATGTGAAAGAGACTTATCATGGGCAAAGTAATATAATTTTTAAACCAGTCAATCTTACATTAGGCCCAATAGGACCCATCCATTGAAATTTCTCCCATTTATGAGTGAATAGTAGGGATACATCTCCTCAGCTAATAATGTCCTCATACTTACTTTCTTACCTTGGAGAAATTCATGATTATGAGAAAGACTAAATGGAAGTTCCTAGAATAATTCTGTGTGTCAATATTAAAACAAAAGCAACACTACATTGCCGTGGGGATCACTCATCATAAAACTGGAAAATTTCAGAATTAATAATCCCTATTACATTCCCATTTAACTCTTCAGTTTGCCTGAGAAAGAAGATCGATTTGTCCTGAAGAAGCACCGAGCTTTATTATGAACTTAATTAGGTGGTTATCCGATTGCAACCACTATCTCAAGTGTGTTTTCCTTACTAAAGCAAATCAATACAGCCTCTGGCATCTAGTATGCTGTTATTGATCCAGAGATAACTTTTCCCCCCTTTAAACCAATAAGCAGCAAACATAGAAAGCATTCTGCCTTCACCTGGAAGGGACAGCAGCTCAGCAGGTCACTTCGAATTTTAAGCCACCATCTAGTTTTGAAAAATCTTGGAAAACAAGAAGTAGAAGTTATCTCCATTAAAGATCTTAGTAAGGAAAATTCTTCTCCAAGAATGTGTGACAAAGTCACTGAAAATACAGAATTTCCCCCTCACTAAACTTCCTCCTACAAGTACAGTTATTTGCAGCATACTCGAATATCCCCTTCAAAGGGTCGGATGAATGCATCATAGATCCAATTTCACTAAGAATGAGTTAAAACATCTAGTGAGCTTAATATAAATTTATATGCAATTAAAATTACATTTGAGTGTACTACTCCAACTCAGTTAGTTGTTATTGAAAGGTTTTTACTTTTAAATCCTTTATCTAAACTTCAATTTTGGTTGGAGGAATTTGGTATTCACCTTTATGACTCAGCAGATCCAAGATGGTCAGAATTCCCATAGTAGAAGCAGGAGCTTAATAGGAAAACCACAGTAGAGGCCCTGGTTTCTTTCTTTCCTGTATGTGTTCATTGACATACATTGTGATGATGGTTTCACAGATGTATACTTATCTTCAAACTCAACAAGTTGTACACATGAAATATATACAGCTTTTTATGTGTCAAAAAATGAGCATTCAAAGAGTTGGGAAAAAAAGAGAGAGAAGTTTAAAAACTGATTACAGCCATGTGGCCAGTTGTAGAAATGAATATTGCAGACTCTATATAGCTTTTTTTTTGGCTGAGTTATGCATATATTTATTTATTTAATTAAATTAATTTCATCTTTAGTATTTTATTCTTTTGCTTCTCTTATAAGTAGGGTACCTTTTGTCACGGCAAAACTTTTTTTTTTTTTGTCTATATGGTTGCAGGATATACAGAGGCAAAAGACTACCTGAACTAGAGGAGGAATTTGCTTTGCCTGGAGATCTTGGCTTGGAAACTGGTTAATGCAGTAATTAATGAGATTTTGGGTGAGGTCTTTTGGGAATACAGATGATTGCATTTTCTGTTGTTTGAGGGATGGTTGCATTATGCTGACTGGGAACAGATTATTAAATCAATAGAGCCAAATACCCCATGCCTTAGCCAATAGGACAAGGACATGTAAATTAAACTTGATCAATCTGAAGGCCATTTTTTGAATTTTGAATTTGCAGACAATGACACAAAAGAGCAGGGATATTACAGGGCTCATTCATGGTGGAGAAGATGACACCGTCAGAGGCAGTATCCAGTCTTCTGCGGCAGTAGTGTCTTAACCAGGCTTTTTGTGTCCATGATATTAACTGTATTTCTGGTACCACACGTTCCCTTGGATTTTGCACTTGCATCAATTCTGTTTCTCCAGTCTTTCCATAGATGCTGTGAATTAGCTGGTATCATTTCAACAAAATGTCTTTTTGTGTAACTTATATGTGGCTGGCTTTTTTTATGGGGAGAGAGAAATTTCATTTAAAGAACATGACAATTATTAGAAGGTGATATTTTTCCCTGGGTCGGTGGTATTTCCAAAAGTTTTACCATGGCTTGAGTGAAGTATATCATAATACATCTCAGATCATTTTTCTCTAACCCTGTGCATTTTAGATGAATAGCATGGCTAAAATCATCTTTCCAGGTTCCTGAAAATAGAAAAAACAACTCCTCGGATAAATGGCTCAGTCAATGGACAAAGATGACCATCATGGTTTACATAAAATTGATATTTTGATTTATTCTTCTGTTTTATGTATGTTTATACATAAGTACATTTGTCTGACCAACAAATACTGTTCTGAAAACAATCGGTTTCTATGAAAGTAAGACTGAGAACCAGATTCAGGCTCTGCTAGTTCAACAAGATAATCCTTTCCTGGGAAGCTATTAGACAATCAGCCTTTCTTTGTCTAGTCTAAATGTTAGTTTTCAAACTTTAAGAATAGGAAAATTAAAATTATCTAGCACTTTTTTCTGAGATCATTATGGTCTAAAATGCTGTGGAACTCAGTTTCTCTCTCAGCCAGCAGTTCTCCAATTTTTGGTCTCAGGACACTGTTATACTGAGAGCTGCATGAGCTTTTGCTTCTGTGGGCTACATCTATTAATATTTATGATATTAGAAGTTAAATCTGACAAATATTTAAATACACTAATATACAAATAAGCATTCCATTAGTCTTCTTAGTGATGATACAGCATATCATGTAACCTCTGCGAATCTCTATTGTATACACATGAGAGAAAAGTCTAGAAAAGGCAAACGATGCCTCAGTATTATTCTGCAAATCGTTTTAACTTCATGAACCCTCTGATCTCAGGGACTCCCAAGAGTCTACAGACAATATTTTGAGAACTGCTATTCTAGGCATTTGTAAATATAACAAGTCCTTATGTGTCTGAGATTTTGCAGAGGCTCAGACGTAATTTTATTTAAGTGTTGACAGAAATCTAACTTGTTTTGTAATATGTAAGTGCTTTTTGTATCATATTTAGCCTTATTTCATCGATAGGGAAATTGAAGCTCAGGGAGCCAAGTAACTTGTCTGGAGTGACGGTTTTGGAGGATTTCTGATACAGATCTAGTCTCTCCAATTCCTTCAAAGATGTTGCTGTTTTCACTATATCATCCTTTAACATTCCAAAAGGAATAGATGATATCTACAAATAAAGTTCAACAATGCATACTGGATGATAGATTTTGAGGAATTGATATTAATTGTAAAGTATTATGCATTAACTTAGAGTGTGGGTTATTTTTGCTTACCAACTCGCTATACAATCATGGGTATTTTTTCTATCTTTGCTTTGAGAATTTCAACTAATGTTTCAGAACTTCCAGTGTCAAATTTTTTGATTCGTATTGTATGGTTGATCTTTCCATGAATGATAGAATGAAATGAATTTTCCAAGTTTTGATTTTCATTTTCCTATTTTATGATAAAATATGAAGTTGATCTTTTAAAAAGGATCATCTTTGGTTAAAAGAAGAGAAAAGCTATTTTGTCCTTTAGTTCTTTTGCAGAGGTAGAGTTATAAAATCACCAAGGATTTCTGTCAAGAGAGAAAGTTTCAAACAGTTGGTCATTTAGATAAAAGATTTCTACTTTGTCTGGAAATTTGGAGTACCTGTGACTCTCCAAGAAAATGGAAACATTGTTGGCACCTATTCTTTCCACTGTTAGGGAGAGACCAAACCACTGAAACATTCAATGTATCACACTGGATGCTCACAGTGTGTGGGGCTCTTTGCTAAAAAGCCACTTTAATTGCCTTTCTTTTTTGTCAGCACAAATAAATAAATTTACACTGGAAATATCTTGAACTCAATCAGAGCTTTAGTTAGAATTCCAGTTCTGTTGCTTAACGGCTGAGTTATCTTCATTGCATTAGTCTTTAGGAAATTCAAGTCAATTCAACAAATACCTATTGGAGTGTTATTATGCATTTGGCATTATTGTGAGCACTGGAGACAGAGACACGAGCTGAGACAATCTCTTTTTTTTGTTGCTATTGTCCTTTCAATATTGCTTTTCTGGGTTCAAAGAAAGGACATATGTAGAAAGCCTTGCATTCTTGCATAATTACCTCAAAGCATATTTTCAGTTAACCGTCTGTAAATATTGCTCCCTCTCTTTTTTTAGGGGCTAACACACTTTTCAGTGGTTAATACATTTGCTTTTCAGCACGTCAGGTGAGAGACTAGATATGATTACCTCTAATGTCCACTTTAACTTACTATTTCATCTATCTTGAAAATTATTGTATGAAAATAAAAGATCAAAATGGACACTCTGTGCATATAACAAACCACTATTATTCTGTACATGAACCTATTAGCAAAGTTTTAAATATGCAGAAAACAGGATTAACTCATCCCAGGAAAACTAATTGGAAACATTTGGCTTTTTGTGTTTTACTCTGTGACAATTATAAACATCCCTTACAAGTTGTCTTCAATTTATGTTTTATTTGTTCTATGGTAAAATGTGTTTTAACTCCTAGGATGATATAGTGTTTTTAGAAAAAAATTAAAATCTGCTTTATTGTTTTGTATGATGATCATAGAATGATATTAATGATTCCGATTTGGGAAACATAACGACTGGGAGACCCTAGGTGAAAAATTATGTGTGATAATTTACGTATCTGTAAATGCTTATATCTGTCCATCTATCTATCTATATATCCAGGGAAAAAACAGACACTCCTGTTCACTTGTTCTGCTGTTATTTTGTTTTCAACCTGGGAACCATGTCTGCTTTTTTTATCAATGCACATCCTGTACTTAGAACGGACAAGTAGAGAGCATTCAGTATGTATTTGTTGAAAAAAAATGGATAGATGGATTAATGAGTGAATGTAACTAGGGAAAAAAGAGTGTTATGGAGAGCACAGAAAAGGGAGCAATTAATTCTTGCTGGGGAATTTTAGAATAGGTGTTATCTGAACTTGTCTTTAAAGAATGAATGGAAAGGCATACATTAGGAAAAAATTAAATAGAAACCTTTCTAGGCAGAGGGAACAGAGCCAGCAGAATTATAAAATAGACAGCATGTTGTATCTTTGAGGATAGCATGGAGTCTACTTGGGCAAGAACAGAGAAAACACAAAAGGAAGAGTGACAAATACACTCATAAAAGTAGGATTAGGACATACGTTAGTTTATCTTTGAATATTTTTATAAAGAATGAGATTTTTTCCATAAGTGATGAAAAATTAATCATTGGCTGAAGACAAATATTAAGTTTGATATTCTAATAGAGAAGCCATAACTGGGTTTAGTTTCCTTCCTTAGATATTAAAAAGTCTGTCTATGGTCATTTCAGCTTTAATAGAGTACTAATATATCATCACTGGAATCAAAATCATCTGATCTAAAATGATAAATTAATTCTTTTGGAAAATTTAAATGGCTACTTGTCTCTACTAAATGATTTCCTGAAATATTCTCCACAATTGTTAATATATGACCCAATTTGTCTAATTTGTTGGTTATTAAGTAATATTTCTGCAGATAATTTAATTTCATCTTTCCCATATTTAAGAAGTTTTCCCAGACCTATGGAATCATAAAACATAATTTTTCTGACCCATTACTAATGGATATATTAGATCTGTCCACCATGGGTGACCCTGCTGTTTTTGAAATATCAGTGTCATTGATGTCTGCAACATGCAGCCACCGCAGTATGACAACTGACAGACAGGTGCTGTGGCTCCCTGACCAGGAAGCAAACGTGGGCCATGGTGGTGAGAGCATCAAATCTTAACCACTAGACCACCAGGACAGCTATAGTTGTGGTATTAGTATCAAAATTAAGGTAATTGGTACAATGCTATTAACATTGGTAAAATACTATTAATTAAAATACAAACTCTATTTGGATTTCACCATTTTTTCTTTAACGCTCTTTCTGTCTTCGAGGAGCTAATATAGAAGCCTACATTGTATTTAGTTGTCTTGTCTTCTTAGTTGACTTGGTTTGTGACAGTTCCTCAGTCTCTCCTTGTCTCTCATGACATTGACATTTCTGAATAGCACTTGACAATTTTGAAAGTATTTTGTAGAATGTCACTCAATTTAAGTCTGACGTATGTTTGATATTTTTTAATGATTATGTTGATGTTTGGAATTTTGGGGAAAAATACCAGAGAGGTGATGGGCACTGCTCATCATATCATAGCAGCGGATACATGCTGTCAGTACGGCTTATTCCAGTGATATTAACCTTGATCCTTTGATGGTGTCTACCAGCTTTCGCACTGTATAGTTACTGTTTTTCCCTTGGTAATTAACCAATGCTTGAGGGAAAGTAATTTGATGTTATACAAAATTCTATTTCTCCAAGTAATTTTACCCATTAATTTTGGCCTACAATTATTGTGATGTTCCAATCTCCCTTATTTATTTATTTGTAATGATAGTATTTATGTACATTTATATGTTATATTTAATATTATTATATAATATAAAGTATAATATACTACTTATATTTATGTATATTTATTAATTTGAATTCTTATGTAATGAAAAATTGTCTCTTCTGCCTTATTTATTTATATTGCTATGGACTCATGGATGTTTATTTTAATCTCTGGGTTATAATACAAAAATGTCATTTTGTTTCTAAAATTGTTTTAGCTTTGGACACTGAGAGCTCTTTTAGATTGGCTTCTGTGTTCTTTTGACATGCCCCATTCTCTTTTTTTTCTTTTTATCAGTTCTTTATCTCTTGGCATGTTGAGATACTCTTGGTTTATCTTGTACTTTCTTTACCCTTTCCTTAGAATCAACTACTTCTCTAAGTGTCCCTAGTCCCTTTTATTGGGGGGTGGTATTTAGAAACTAAGATCTGTGCATAGTTTTATTAGTTGCTACCAGGGTATCACTGCTGTAGGTCCTCTCATTGGGCAGAGACAAGAAATGTATGTAAAGAAACCTAGGTAAATACACTTTCATATTTCTTTCATATGCACACATATTTTTAAAAACCTACGAAATCATATTGATAACTCAAAATCTAACCCAACTCTACAGAGTTTATTATACCATTCTCCCTTCGATTATTTCTAACTTCTTCCATCATGGTGAGAAACCTGGCTTTTGTAATCTACAATACATGTACTTACAGGTTAAGTTCGACACATTCCACTTTGGTGGCCCTGGTTCGGTTCCCAGGTGCAGACCTACATGATTTGTCAGTGGTCATGCTGTGGTGGCGACCCACATACAAAATAGAAGAAGATTGGCACAGAAGCTCAGGGCAAATCTTCCTCAGCAAAAAATACATGAATAAATAAACACCTTTCTCAGAGAAAAAAAAATTATAAAGTCCAGCTTATTATTATTTTTCTTTCATGGATCATGCTTTTAATAGAAACTCTAAAATTCTTTGGTAAATACATGGCCATGCAGACTTGTCTTTTAGGAATTTGTTATTAACCAGCCTATCACTAGCATGCATAGCCTCATGGTAAATGCTATAAAATAAGTAATGACTAATTGAATGAAATGCCCTATGTTCATTGCAGCATTATTTACAGTAGCCAAGATGTGGAAGCAACCTAAGTGCCCATCAACTGATGATTAGATAAAGAAGATATGGTGTATATATATACAATGGAATACTACCCAGCCATAAAAAAGAATAAAATCGTCCCATTCACAACAACATGGATGGACCTTGAGGGAATTATGTTAAGTGAAATAAGCCAGATAGAGTAGGACAATCTCTGTATGACTCCTCTCATATGAGGAATTTAAACACATAAACAAAGAGAAGAGATTAGTGGCTACCAGGGGAAAGGGGAAATGGTGGGGGAGCACAAAAGGTGAGGGGGTGCACATACAACACGCCTGACAAACAATAATGTACAACTAAAATTTCACAAGATTGTAAACTATCATAAACTCAATAAAAATTAGCTTTAAAAAAACTTACCTACACAACCAAGTTAAAAAATATTGAAAGCAAATATTTACAGATTCTTAGCTGGGTAGTTCTGGATATTTGTACATGAGTATGGGCTCTATTTGTCATTATATTTATGTTTACTTTTAACCCTCATTTCAAAAATAAAAACAAAGAATGGTGAAGGACGAAATGTCTTTACTAGGACTGTAATTCCCTCACAAACTAGAACAAATTACTTTTTACTTACTTTTCCAATCCTTAATAAATCTTATACTTCTTCAAATACGATGTATATTTTCTTGCCTCCAAATATTAGCAAAATATTTTCATATTGCATGTGTGCTTTCTATCTTTCTTCCTTGATCAAATCCTACTGGGTTTTAAATATGATTGTTAAATGCCAACTCTGTTGTGAATATCCCCTGTTTATGTGCTATTTACTCTATTTTTAATGACTTCAGGTAATGTTAATTAACTGTCTGGCTAATTTTTATCAACAATGAGGTTGCAAGAAATTACATTCAAGGGAACAAATTTGAATAAACTAAATATTCTGTATTATTCTATGTACTCTTGGAACAAATACATGTGATAAACAGTATTTTACACTAAGGGATAAGGACTAGGGTAAGAAACATGTCCAAGAATATACAGATAATAATTAACAAAGCAGGAATTTGAACCCACATCTGTGATACCAAAGATAAATAATTGCTTCACTGGACTAAAACTCCATATTACTTTCCTTATTTGCTCAAGTTTTCTGTAGAACAATCCAGTGTATTAATAAATTTTCAAATGCTCTAAATATGTCCATTGAAAATATTATTGAATAGCATTTTTAAAATTAATTCCCATCTGCTTTTATGTGAAGCACAAGATATACTGTATTTTCTTTTTTTATAGTCTATCTCAATCCTTCTTTGAGGTTAGGGAAGCTAACTGTAGATTCTTTGTACCACCCTTTCTTTAGTTTTTTATACAGTAGAATATATTAATGAGGTCCAAATGGCTATTTTACGATAAGATAATGTAATCATTCGACAGCGAGATTATCTGGTCTTTTGGACGGTTGTTGACAACTTATTTGAATGTTACTTTATTTATATATTATGAAATTTATGTGGAAAAATAGCTATTTAACTCCACCTACCATTTTATAAAAGTTTAATCTCGTTGGTAGGTTTTTGGATATACACGCACACACATACATCTGAACTTTGAGTGATCTGAAAGACGCATACCCTGAAAGGACACTAAATGTCAAAGCAAGTCCTAATATGTAGGCAGATTTTGGAGTGGAAGGCCACCAGAAATTCTTATATCAGAATGCTTGTCCCCTTTTTGTCAAAAAATAGAGACTATATGCACAGAAACATTTAAGAAAACTTCTGTATTCATCAGAAGAGTCACCTTTAGAATTATTCTTTCATCATAGAAAACACAAATTTTATATTTTTAAAATTCTGGTAAATGTTAAACCTTTATAAGGAAATGACAGCTTCTAGGAAATTGTGCAAGATTAAAATACAAATAGCTATAAAGTCAAGAGTCCTGATAAATACTTGGCAGATCATATTTACTTTACAACGTCTTTTCTTTCTTTCTTTCTTTCTTCTTCTTCTTCTTCTTCTTCTTCTTTTTTTTTTTTTTTTTTTGCTGAGGAAGACTAGCCCTGAGCTAACATCTGTGCCAATATTCCTCCACTTTGTATGCGGGTTGCTGCCATAACATGGCTGATGAGTGGTGTAGATCCGAGCCTGGGATCCGAACCTGTGAACCTGGACTGCTGAAGTGGAGCAGGCTGAACTTAACCACTGTACCATGGGGCTGGCCCTACAATTTCTGATAAAAGGAAAAATATTAGAAATTGTTTAAGTCCAAAGTGGAGCCATGCGTTTTATTAAATACCAGTGCACACATGACATCAGGGGAGCAAATCAATGGATTTCTATAAGCAATTATAAGGCAAGACTGGTTTGCATAAAAGTTAAAATCATGACAATATAAGACTTAGCCCCAAACGTTTTGTAAGCTAAAGTTTGTTCTTGAAAAGTGTCATATATTCAGTACCACCATTTCTAAAATAGAAAAGGAATTACTAGTATTTCCTAATAAGTTACTTTCTATTTTTACATAAATTAGACAGCAAAACTATTGATGTAAATGTGAAATAAGAGGGAAAAAAAGGAAGCAAATGAACCACCCTATAGGCACCACTAAATGGCAAATTTACAAAATTACAAGCTTTCTGGTTTGAGGATCTAACCTCATCTGAAGATATGTTAAATTAGGGTAATCTAGGAATTTGGCTAAAGAATAAAGTTAAAAGCTTATGGGAAAGGTAATAACACTGAACACATAAAGAACTTGCCTTCCAAATTCTGCAACATTGTGGCTTAAAGTTTAGTGAGATTTGGAGTGAGAAATCAATAGTCCCCTTCATCTCAAAAAGAAATGAAAACATTGTTCTGAGAACTCTTGGCGATTTGATAACTTTCTATAATATTGTGTAATTTTCTCCACATAGGTCTTTTTCACCATTTCATATAATTATTCATAAAAATCTTTATGGTATTTTTATTATATTTTCTAGTTTTTCTAACTAGTTGCTAGTTTTGTAACTGTATAGGAAAATATTTTTTATATTTACTCTAATTCTTTTTTTAATCCAGTCACCTTATTACACTTTCTGATTTTATTGGTGTATAGATTATGTCTAGATTTTTTCTAATTATAATGTAGATTAATTCTTTTATTATTTTGCTATTTGAGACCCCCAAGATGTGTCTCAATCAAAATGACTGTAATAGCATCTTTTTGTTTTTCCTACTTAGAAAGAGAATGCTTCTAACATTTCAAAACTGATATAATGTTTGCTGTAAGTTTGGGATAAATAGAGTGAGGCAATGGTTAAGGAAATTCTTCTCTTGACTTTGCTATGAGGTCCCCTTTTCCATCCCATGAATTGGTGGTGGACTCCATCAAGGATTTTTTGCATCTATGGATATTATATTTTTCTGGTTAATCTTTTAATCTGATGAATTAAATTAATGTTTTCTAATATTTTATCATTTTTGAACTCAGGTATATGATCTATTTTATAATGTTTTTCCCTATGAATTGCTGAAATAAGTTTGCTAGTGTTTGGTTTAGAATTACCTTGTATACATTCAATAATGCTAATGCAAATAAATTTTTAAATAATTTTGCATTCATTTTTTTAATTGTTATTTTTTTCAGATGTACATCATATTTTGAATTCTGTATACATGATATCATGTTCATCACTTGAACACTAATTATAGTGCATCCCCTCACATGTGAGCCTAATCACCCCTTTTTTAAATATCAAGGATTTGTAACTTTCATAGATAATTTGGATTATGTTTTCTCTTTTGTAGACAATAGAGAAGTTTAGTCTGATATTAAAAGTTTGATTAAAATTTACCTTTATAAATTAAATTTTGATATCTGATGGCATGTCTATTTGTGTGTTTGGGGATAATGGGGATAGGAAGACAAAGGAGTGGTTTTGGACTGCCTATTAATTTTCCCAAGATTTATTGATCAATTCACGTTATCTATGTTTGATAACTTGTATTTTTTCTAGAAGGTTTTACATTTTACTTACATTTTTGCAATTACAGATACTCAGTTGTTAGAGTATTTTCTTGTAATTTTCTAAATCTAACCTGTTTATACATATGTTTTCTCTGATTCTTCATGCTATCTATCTTTACTTTTGCTCTCTAACCCTTGATCTCACTTTTTTCTTTACATTGCTTTTTAACAAAATCAGATATTTGTTTTTTTAAATTATTTATTTACTTATTTTTATTTTATAAATATGTGTGTGTGTAATTGCTGGCATGTGTGCTTCTCCTTTAAACTTTTACTGTGTTTCCTTACTTCAGTTAGATTATGATCATGATCATAAAAATATGTGTATTCTTAATAATAAATAACTTCCATACTTTTAAAGTCTTTCTTTTATTCTCTTTTATATTCTTGAGGTGAACAAATATTTAATTTGTGCTTTTTTGTTCTTACTTATATTATACAAAACTATAGTATTAAACTGGTTATTTAAACATTACTTCTTTGATCACCCAAGTTTGATATGTTTTATTATTATTGTCAGCTAGTTCTGAGTATTTTATATTTTGTATTATGATTTTTGTACCCATTAATTATTTATAAATATTTTATTTAAGTTCAAATAAAATGGATATTTTAGTTATATTTTTGATATTGATGTCTAATTTTATCTCATTGTGGTCAGATATCAAGATTAATACCATACTAGTACTTTTAATTTTGTTGAAATTTCATTTTAGAATTTTTTTATATACATTTCTTTAAAACAGGGTATAACAAAGTGTTTATACAAGTTCTGAGAGTGTTTTAAGAAGAAACTTCATTCTTTTAACATATACTATGATTTCTGACATATTTTTATTTCTTTTTAGCCTATTATGTTGCACTCCACATTGATATCTATGTTGGTTAGGGTATAGTTTGAGCTGTTATAACAGAGACCACAAATAACATTGCCTTAATCAAATAGTTTATTTGCTTTTCTTATAATAATCCAGATATCAGCAGTCTATTGTTAGAATGTTGACAATGGTATTGGACGTTTGGTTCTTTTCCTTCTTACTCCCCCATCCCTAAACTATACTCTTTGTGGACATGGTTCAGAGCTCACCTCCACCATACTTGCATTCTAGCCAAAGAAAATGGGAAAAAAAGAGAAAGGAGATCCATGCAATGTGAATTAAAAGTTATATATATATATTTTTAATCACATGCCATTGACCAAGACACATGCACCTGGCCACAGCTAGCTACAAGGAAGTTGGAAAATGTCTAGCAATAATTTTAGGACTTTTAAGGCAACAAAATAAGGGATAAAAATGAATTTCTGGTATATACTTCGCCTCTGAATTTTTAAATGTCCCCTTCAGGTAGGTTATAATCATGATCTCAAGATTTTATTCACTTTTTACATAACCCTTTAATAGGTGGGAGGTGATACGTTTATATATAACATGTATATGTATATATGTGTATGTTTGAGTGCTAATAGCATTATACTTCAAATATTTTAAGTAGTAAGTCTAGTGTTAACGTATATTTCTGTTCACCACTGGATAAGATAGGGCTTTATAATGATTTAACTCTGATCACGCTCAACCAGCTTATTTTGTGATGTGGTTTGATATTTTAATCCACCCTGATTTTGTATCCTGCCCATGGACCATTATTATTGCTATTGTTTTACAAAATTAACACTAGTTTGGATTTATCACATACCTAACAATTTATTTGCTCATTATTTTTCACATTTCTTTTCTCTGAGTCCATTGCCTTCTTCCTGCTTCAGTGGCCTGGGGTTCATGGGTTCAGATTCTGGGCGGGGACCTACACACCACTCATCAAGCCATGCTGTGGTAGCATTCCACATACAAAATACAGGAAGACTGGCAACAGATGTTAGCTCAGGACCAATCTTCTTCACACACACACACAAAAGATACATCAAGTTGTGGATTATCTTTCTATTTTTCCTGCTTGAGACTTGTTGAGGCGCTTCAGTCTTTCATCATGACTGGAAATATTTTACCTAGCACATTAAATAATGCTTCTTCACCATATCTAACTCAAACAAATTCTATTTGGCGTAAAGCCTACTTCCCAGGCCAGTAGTGATAATAATCTCCTAGATTTGATTTCATCTATGCAGAAGAAAAGAGACTAGAAAATTGTACAATGGCTTTGTTTCAGGCCAGAAGTGATACAGTCTCATTTTATTTTGTGGAGCTAAACATTGGCTCTGCCAAATTAGGAGGAGGCTGGAACGTGTAGTTTCTCTTATGCCCAGGAAGGAGAGGAACATGAACTAGGTGAGGACAATGATGGATTCTTCCTTCATATGTTTGGTACTCTGGATTGTGTACTCATCATCAGTTGGTGTTTACCTCCCAGGATTTATATAGCCAGGGCGGTGGGAGAGTTTTCTATCTGTTTCTGAAAGATCTCCAAGCAGTATGTGAGAGGAATAAATTTGAATCTCAAACCAATATAAGTTGTAAAGCCAAGTTTTCTTTCCTCAGGATGTGTTTTTCCCCCATAAGACTATAAACCGAGACATCTTTTCTCATGTTTTGACAATGTGTAAAATTTTTTTTGTAGTCTACACTTTTCCCTCACTGTGCAGCCCTTAGCACGTCTGTATAGAAGTCTGAGATCAAACTCAATGCCTCATAGAGACCCAAGTCTCTTTACCTTTCTTATGATATTATGATTTAGGTTACAAGAAACTACGATTGTCCCTTTCTCAAATATCTTAAGGGCAGCAACTTCCATAGCATCAAACCATGTGTCTTCTAGTGGAATTTTCAGTTTCACCTTGCTTTTCTAAGCCTGGATATTACCTATTACTTATTTTTATCTCAATTTTGCAGTTAAAAGTAATTTTTATTTTCTATAGCATTTTAGCTGCTTGGATATAACAAGTCTAGTCAATGTTATTCTAGTATCTTGCCATAATTTTAAGTCTACCAAATTATTTTGAGTTCTTTGTCAAGTGTTTGGTTTTATTTATTTGTTTTCTCATTTTTCTACTGGGTTGATGAAATGTTCATTCCCCTCTTTTCTGTCCCCTTTAAATTTATTTCCCTGGTCTGGAATTTATAGTGTTTCTGTTATTTAGGAGTTACTTCAGTTTATAAAATAAATGTAATCATTAGCTCTAATCTCTTTTAGTACAGTATAAAAAGCTTAGGTGCTTCAACTCTTAATCGTCTCTTGCAATATGCCATGTCCTTTTGCCTATATCTTAATATCATCTTATTTTCAACAACAGAATTACTCATTATCTAGCTTTATTTTCTCTATCTTAAATTGTCTGTAATTATCCTATTTTGTTCTTAACCTTAAGTGATAATTTAGCTGGATAGAGAGTTCTAATCCCCTGGGGTTGTATTTGCTTTGTTTTTAGTTTCCTTTGATTTTCTCTCTTCAGTCCTTTGGACAATTAAGTTTAATACTTTCTTTCTTGCCTTTGTTGTTGCTGATGAGAAGTCTATTTTCTATCTACTTGTCATTCCTTTTTTTATGATATCTGTAATTTTCTTTCTAGTAATTTTAAGATTTTCTGATTTTTTCAGTGGAGGTTTTTTGTTATGATGTGTCTAACTAAATTTGTTTTTCTTTATTTTACTTGAGAACTGGTATGTTGCTTCAATTTGACGATTCATATATTTTCTTAGTTCTGGAAATTTCTCAGTCATTATCTCACATAATTATAAATTTCTGTCAGTTTCCTTTCTTTCTGTCTTTGTAGAACTTTATCCCATGTATGTTGACTTTAAAACTGTCTCTCATAAATTTTGTCCAGAGAGAAATGTGGAGTTTCACTCCAAACTTATCCTCACTAGTGAGGTGACTTTAGTTGACTCAGTTAACCATTATGACAGTCAGTTTTCTCTTCTGTAAAATAAGGATAACTATGGTACCTGATTCCTTTTTGAGAACTAGACGATGTAAGACATTGTACAAATTTTCTATTGCTGCTATAACAAATTGCCACAAACTTAGTGGCTTAAAACAGCAAAAATTTATTAGCTCACAATTCCGTAGGTTACAAGTCCAGCATGGGTCTCACTGGGCTAAAACCAAGGCATCACTAGGACCCTTTCTGGAGAGTCTGGGGGAGAAATCTCTTTCCTGGCCTTTTATAGCTTCTAGAAGCTGCCTGTATTCCTTGGTTTGTGGCCTCTTTCTCCTTCAAAGACAGCAATAGCAGGTTGAGTCCTTCTTTGCTGCCATGTCTCTGACTCTTCTGTAATCATGTCTCTCTCTCTCTGATCACAGATGGGAAAGGTTCTCCACTTTTAAAGACTCATGTGATTAGATTGGGCCCATCTGGAAGCTCTAGAGTAATATCTCCGTCTCAAGGTCTATAATCTTAATCACATCTGTAAAGTCCTTTTTGCCATATAATGTAACATAGGTTAATATGTTCCAGGGGTTAGGACATGGATGTCTTTGGAGGAGTTCATTAGTCTGCCTAGCACAGCATATAAAGGCCTTGACATCTAGCAAGCATTCAAAAAACTTTAATAGTTTTAGGATGATAGGCCATTTGCTTTCTTTCTCTGAATCCCTATTAAACAGAAATATATATGGAGATCTAAGAGAATTGAGAGGGTATCCTGATAATAGTATATGTTTGAAATATTTATAACTCACTTACATATTAAATTAAATTATATTGTATAACTTTTATTTTAGCAACAGCAAAGATGTTGGTGGGTGGAGAGTAGAAGTGGATTTCAATAGCAAACTCTATGGAATACTAATTAATTGCAAAAGAATACTGGCTTTATCTCTCTCTGTATATATGTATCCATATATATATTCATTATGTTCAGTTATGGCAGAAATGAGAGCAATAACTGGTATCTGGTAGCTGTATAACAGATGTCAAGAGTAAAGGAGGCTAAATATATTGGGATTCTATGTTGAACCAATGGGTTCAATTAAAAGGTTTGAATTTTAATTGACTTCTTGACCTTGTCAGCTGTTTCTTATCTCAGTAATTAAACAGAACCTATTGACTTTGAAGGTATGTTTCAAAGTCCAATAAAAATGGAAACATATCATTTATAACCAAATTTTAATATTTGATATTAGTATAAATATACCTTGAATAAAGTTTGCATTTCAAAGCATGTTTTGCCTATTCACCAGACCAAGTTTAATAATAATGTTAATCATGAAAACCCAAATTTGTATAATACCTCACATCTTCTCAAAGCACTTTAACATAGTATGGTGGCAGTGGAAAGAGACACAACATTGGTGTTACAAAACACCAGGTTCAAATGTTGGCCAAACTCTGAAGTGATATTCAATGAGTAAGCACGAGTGTGGCACCCACTCTGCAATCATTTTGTACCTGTATCATTCAGGGTTCAGTCAGAGAAGCAGAACCTGGACAATCTGGACGCACAAGCACAAGCTAGAGTTCACTGATATGAACAGAAACCTGCATCAGTTCTTGTTGTCTCTGAACTTGATGGTATGGGTGTCTTGTAGGAGCCAGGACCTTCCTCATGGAGTTAAACCCACAGACCTGGCCCTGGAGTCAGAGAAGAGAGGAGAATCCAGAGGAAGACTGTTCAACTGCATCTTGCCAAAAAGGTGAGCCAGCAAGTAATTGACAGTGTGTATGAGTTACTAAATGGCTGCTGCTTCACATCTGCCTTCATAGAAATCTCTCATAAACAGGAACATACAAAAAAGAGAATTTTGGAAAATGTAGCTCAGCTTAGTCAAGTTGATATTTTACAAAGCCACTGCACAGTACCTATTTGTCCTTTAGCAGCTTTTAAGATTTCTTTTAGGTTATACAAAATTTAGAGCTAATAAAATTAGAATATAGTTGTAAGGATTAAATTTATAAAATATGCAAAGTGTATATTTAAGTATTTCAATAATTCATTTAGTAAAAATCTTTTCCTTGTATCTGTAGTTGACATGAATCATTTCATTCATTGCCTTTTCTAAGAGTCAAGAAAAATCATAACAATCAAAAGCTTTTAATTACTACCAAAAATAAATGTACACAATGAGCATATTTTAAAGATGAAGTCAAGAAAGGCATTCATGGAAATTATTAAGAATGGGAAAGAGAACTTTAAATTTCATTTTTGAATACATAATTACATAATTTCTAAAATTTAAATGCTTTGTGAATACATAAATGTATACTTTAAAAATATTTAAATCTTAATTTTAGATTCTGTACACATAGTTTAAAAATATGTAATATCTATCCTGAATACTCATTGGAGACCAGATAATATCCTTCATTTCCTTCCTTCTCCTCCCTTCCCCATCCCACAGAATCTTGATATTACCTCTGGATGTTAATGGATATAAAAGTTATTAGTTCAATTATTTAAGTTTTGCATCAGAGTTATTATAAGTTAAGATCATGCTAAGGAATAATAAATATATGCAGTTTCTTCATATATCCACCTGCTTTCATTTAATTTATCTTGTACTATCATTTAAAATGCAAAATTATCTATTAGCTCTATTCACCTTGACAATATAATTTAAATGTCTGTATGTGGGTTTCTATGGTTTATTATCTTTAGATAATATCAAAATCACCCCAAAACATTAATCTTTTATATTGAAATATTGAACCTTATCTGCTATATTTTAATACCCTTATCTGTCCATTAAATTATTTATTAGGTCAAAAAAGTTAATGTTCTCATTATGTGCAAAGCTCTTACAAATTGATAAGAAAAACACTCAGGTAATGTCAAGAAAAAGAACTTCAGTATAAAATTCACAAAAGATTTAAAAATATTAAAACCTGAGAAAACATTTCAATCTCATTTATAATAGCTTGAACCATAGGAAATTGCCATTCTTGTGTATCAAAATCAGTCTATATTGACATTTTAATATGTTTTAAGCTAGTAATTTAAGATGTTAAAAAAAATGGAGAGAAATTTCATTTAGTGTTTCAAATTGCCAAATGTAAAAAGTATCAGTAACTAATGTTGACAAGGGTGGGGAGAGGTGTTGCATTGAGTAATCTAATTGCAGTAAAGGCAAGCAGCACTACCTTCTAGAAAGGAAATTTTGCAACCTCTACCAATAAACTAAAAATACTTATTTAAATAGAGAATGAGGATTTTACCAAAGAACAAGGCAGAATATGGTATATATAGGGAGTTAGCTTTGATTCAAATCTTTGGCCATTTATTTTCTATTTATCTTGGATAGGTTCCTTAACCTCAGTATGCTTCCATTTTCTCATCTGTAAAGAACAAATTATTGTGGGAATTAAGTATGATTATGCACATCAAAAATATAGCAAAGTACCTCACATATATTAAGTGATAAATTCTTGGCAATATTCTAAATAAGCATCAATAAAGGAATGTTTAACTAAATTAGAATTCTTCCACAAAATGAAATAATAAACAACCCCCTCTGTACTTAGATTTATGGCCTATTTCTAACGAAATTGGATAATCATTTGATATGAAGCTCAGTTAAACTAAGCATGATATAATTTTGCATATATAATATGATTTCAATACTGAAATTTTATTCTAAATAAGATTAATACTGATTTGAAGAGACTAAAAAGTTTCAACTTGATTCAGACTACTTAGAAATACTACAAAAATATTTGTAAACCAGAGGGCTATAGATAAACTAAAAAAAAAATACAAAAAATGAAATCATATCTAGGAGAAACTCTAGTAAATATTTCTATGATAGCAATATATTAATCTGAGTTCTCCAGAGAAACAGAACCAATATATATATATATATATCCTATCATATATATGGAATTATTAGAAGGAATTGGCTCATGTGTATGGAGGCTGAGAACTCTTGAGATCTGAAGTCAGCAAGCTGCAGGCCCAGGGGAGCCAATGATATAATTAACCAGTCTGAGTCTGAAGGTGAAAGAACCAGGAAAACTGATGGTGTAAGTCCCAGTCCAGGTGATTGTTAGAATCTAACAGACCTATAGAAAGGGAAAAGCTGTACTCTTGGTATGTTGCCTTAGAAACTGTAGTGTACATCTTTTCTACAGAATAGCATGGGCTAAAATGTTTCTTAAACCTTAGATCTCTGGACTCTATTAATTAGTGTGTGTATTTCACCTAGGAAAAAGTATCTAGCAGTGTCTTTGCAGTGTTAGATTTTGAAGGAAACAAGTCATGATTTATAGGAAAGTATGACCTAAATCTCTCTTGAATTTAGATTATCTGGAATTTAAATTTATTTTTTACCCACTTCTCAAGGTTTCCATATTTAGTTAGTTTTCATAAATCAGATTCATAGGGCAGTCTGTCATTCTTATTATATATCAGGTGAGGTTTTTCTACCATCATCTGCAGCAGACTTGTGCTTCTCAAACAACCAGGTAGGGGATCAGCCCCACCTTTCAAAGCCTGAAACAATTGTGTGCTGCCTTGCCTGGGACTGGGCCCACAGAGCTACACTCCTGAGAAAACCAACAAAAGCCTGGCAGGCTGGATGCCTACAGCAATTATAAGCCCCTGAGCCTAGCAAGCAGTCGCAATCGGTGCCTACTCACTTAACCAGGAAACCTGCAGCAGGAATGTGTTATTATACATTGCAGCCAATGGTGCTGGGGATCCCCATGCCCAATAAAGTGACTGAAGGGACTATAGCAGCCACACAGAGCTGAAAATCACAACCAGCCAACCAGGGGTAAGCTTAGCCTCCCTGTGCACCTGCAGCAAGAAGAACCTTGCCATAACAGAACAACACATGTAACCCACACAGGGGACACTCCTGGAACATTTGGAACTGGTGATGAGAGGGAAGCACACTGCTGGGTCTCATGAGGCATCTCTTACATAAGGCCAGCTCTCCAAGATCAGGAGATGTAGCTGACCTACCTAATACATAGAAATAAGCACAGAGAGAGAGAGGAAAAATCAGGAGACAAAGGAATATGTTCCAAACAAGGAAACAGGACAAATCTTCAGAAAAAGAACTAAACGAAACAGAGATAAAAAATCTACCTGATAAAGAGTACAATCTAATAGAAATAAAGATACTCACTGATCTTGGGAGAAGAATAGATAAATTCAGTATGCACTTCATCAAAGAATTGGAAAATATAAAAAAGGACTAATCAGAACTGAAGAATACAATAATGGAAATGAAAAGTTCACTAGAGGGACTCAATAGCAAAGTAGATGATACAGAAGAACTGATCAGTGAGCTGGGTGAAAGACTAGAATAAAACACCCAAGCTGAACAGATAAAAGAAAAAATTGAAAAGAATGAGGAGGGCCTAAGGGACTTCTGGGACACCATCAAGTGCACTAACATCCGTATTTTGTGTCTCCCAGAAGCAGAAGAGAGAGACAAAAGGACAGACAATCTATTTGAAGAAATAATAGCTGAAAACTTTCCTAACCTAAGGAAGGAAACAAACATTTAGGTACAGGAAGCACAGAGAGCATCAAACAAGATAAACTCAAAGAAGGCCACACCAAGACACGTTATACTTAAAATGTCAACAATTAAAGATAAAGAGAGAATCCTAAAGCAGCAAGAGAAAGGCAACAAGCTACATACAAACAAAACACCATAAGGCCATCAGCTGACTTGCCAGCAGAAACCTTACAGGCTAGAAGGGAGTGGCATGATATATTTAAAGTGCTAAAGGGGAAAAATCTACAGCCAATAATACTCTACCCAGCAAGGTTATCATGCAGAATGGAAGGAGAGAGAAAGAGTTTCCAGACAAACAAAAACTAAAGGAGTTTATCACCAAGAAACTAAGTTTACATGAAAAGCTAAAGGGACCTATTTAAGTGGAAAAGAAAACACCACAAATAGGAATAAGAAAATTACCAAAAAACAAAATACAATCAAATCACTGGTAAAGGCAAATATAGAGTAAAGGTAGCAGATCAACCACCTGTGGGAATTAATATGAAGGTCAAAAGACAGAAGTACTAAAATTATCTATTTCTACGATAAGAGGGTAATGGATACACATGCACAAAAAGAGGCTAAATAGAATAGCAAAAACATAAAATGTGGGAGAAGGGGAGTAAAAGACTAGAGCTTTAAGCAAGAGTTCAAACTTAAGACACCATCAGCTTAATACAGATTGCTATCTATGTAGGTTATTATATATGAGTCTCATGGTAGTGACAAACCAGAAACATAAAACATAAACAAAAATTAAAGAGAAAAGAACCCAAACATAATAATAAAGAAAGCCGTCAAACCACAAGGGAAGAGACCAAGAGAAGAAGAAAGGAGTAGGAAGAACTAGTAAAAACCCAAGAAAAAATTTAACAAAATGGCAATAAGTACATACTTACCAATAGCTAATTTAAATGGTCAATGAACTAAATGCTTCAATAGAAAGACATAGGGTGGCTGATTGGATGGAAAAAAACAAGACCCATATATATGCTGCATATAGGAGACACACTTCAGATCTGAAGACACTCACAGACTGAAAACAAAGGCATGGAAAAAAGATACTCCATGCAAATGGCATTGAAAAGAAAGCTAGGGTAGCAATACTTAATCAGACAAAATAGACTTTAAAACAAAAATTATAACAAGAGACAAAGAAGGCCACTACATAATGATAAAGGGAAAAATCCAACAAGAGGATATAGCATTTGTGAATATCTATGCACCCAACATAGGAGCACCTATATTTATATAAAGCAACTGTTAACAGACATAAAAGGAGAAATAGACAGTACACAATAATAGTAGGGGACTTTAACACTCCACTTACACCAATGGATAGATCATCCAAACAGGAGATCAGTAAGGAAATATTGGCCTTAAGCAGCACATCCAACTAGATGGACTTTGTAGATATATACAGAACATTCCATCCAAAAGATGCAGAATACATATTCTCTTCTAATCAATGTGGAGCATTCTCCAGGATAGAGCACATATTAGGCCACAAAACAGGTCTCCATAAATTTAAGAAGATTGAAATAATACTGATGGGGATTATTTTAGGCTGGTTACTTTTGAAAACTGCAGACAGGGAAGGAGGCTCTGAGGAGTGGAATTTGCTTGCCCTTTGATGAGAGAGAGACATTTGCATTTGTGAAGGAAGTCTCCATCTGTGGGGATGTCTCCCTCTCTGCACCAGGAGGAAGCGGGGCTGACCTTATCTCTAGAAACTCTTAATGGGGAAGGCAAGGACTTAAGTTGTTTACTGTCTGGTAACCTCATGTAACTGACCCCCTCCACCACCAACATCCTTTGTCTTTAGCTGAAGATAATATTTAAGGTGGTGGCTTCTGACATTTACTTAATCCAGTTTGATTCTTAACTAAAAGTTATAAGACCACCCCATAACCAGACCCCACCTGCACTGATACCATTTTAACAACTCTTTTTACATATTTTTTCCTTTGTCTTGTAAAGAGATAACTCACATACCTATGCCTTAAATTTAGCCCTATCCTCAACCCATGTTTGAAGTAGCTCCTCCTGCCCATGGGTCCTGTCCACATGCCAGCAGCAGCTCTGACTGCCCATGGGTCCTGCCCCATGCCTACAGCAGCTCTGACTGCCCATGGGCCCTGTCCCCATGCCTGCAGCAGCTCTGACTGCCCATGGGTCCTGTCCCCATGCAGCAGCAGCAGCTCTGACTGCCCATGGGTCCTGTCCCCATGCTATTCCATACTATCCTCTAAATAAAAGAGCACTACTGCCAGACCTTGAGAGTCCAAGAAATCTTTCTTTCAACTCCTCAGCTCACCGACCCCGCATCATTTCCAAGCATCTTTTCTGACCACAATGGTATGAAACTAGAAATCAACTGCCAGAAGAAAACTGGAAAATTCAAAAATATGTGACTATTAAACAAAATGCTACTGAACAATGATTGGATCAACAGAGAAACCAAAAAATAGCTGGAGACAAATGAAAACGAAAAATACAACATGCCAAAATTTATGGGATTCAGCAAAAGCGGTTCTAAGAGGGCAGTTTATAGCAATACAGGCCTACCTCAACAAATAAGAATCTCAAACAAACGATCTAACAGTGCACCTAAAGGAACTGGAAAAAGAATAATCAAAGCCCAAATTCAATACAAAGGAGGAAAGAATAAAAATAAGAGAAGAAATAAATGAAATAGAAACTAAAAATCAATGAAACTGAGTTGTTTCTTTGAAAAGATAAACAAAATTGACAAATCTTTAGCTAGACTCTCCAAGAAAAAAAGAGAGTAGGCTCAAATAAATAAAATCAGAAATAAAAGAGGAGAAATTACAATAGACACCTCAGAAACACAAGACAATAAGAGAATACTACAAAAAGCTATATGCCAACAAATAGGATAATCTAGAAGAAATGGATAAATCCTTAGTATCACACAACCTTCCAAAACTGAATCAAGAAGAAAGAGAGAATTTACATAGACTGATCACTATTAAGGAGATCGAAACAGTAATGAAAAACCTCCCCAAAAGTAAAAGTCCAGGACCAGATGGCTTCCCTGGTGAATTCTATCAAACATTTAAAGAGGACTTAATGCCTGTCCTTCTGAAAGTCTTCCCAAAAATTGAAGAGGAGGGGAGGCTTCCTAACTCATCCTATGAAGCCAGCATTATCCTGAGACCGAAACCAGACAAGGACAACACAAAAAAAGAAATTATAGGCCAATATCACTGGTGAACATCCATACAAAAATCCTCAACAAAATACTAACAAATCGAATACAACGATACATTAAAAAGATCATGCATCATGATAAAGTGACATTTATTCCAGGGATGCAGGGATGGTTCAACATCCACAAATCAATCAACGTGATACACCACATTAACAAAACGAGGAATAAAAATCACATGATTATCTCAATAGATGCAGAAAAAGCATTTGGCAAGATACAGCATCCGTTGATGATAAAAATTCTGAATAGAGACTGGCCTGGTTGCGACTGGTTAAGTTCACGCATTCTGTGTTGGCAACCTAGGGTTAACGAGTTCAGATCCCTGGTGCAGACCCTCCCACCACTCCTCAAGGCATCCTGTGGTTCATCCCATGTATAAAATAGAGGAAAACAGGCACTGATGTTACCTCATGTGTAATCTTCCTCAGTAAAAGAAAATTGGAAACGAATGTTAGCTCCGGGCTAAATTTCCTCACAGACACACAAAAAACTCCGAATAAATAAGTATAGATGGAAGTACGTCAACATAATAAAGGCTATATATGACAAACCCATAGCTAGTATCATTGTCAATGGAGAAAAACTGAAAGCTATCCCTTTAAGAACAGGAACCAGACAAGGAAGCCAACTTTTACCACTCGTGTTTAACACAGTATTGGAAGTCCTAGCCAGAGCAGTCGGGCAAGAAAAATAAGTAAAAGGGATACAAATTGGAAAGAAAGATGTGAAACTGTCACTATTTGCAGATGATATGACTTTATAAATAGAAAAACCTAATGAATCCACCAAAAAACTTTTAGATATAATAAGTGAATATGGAGAATACAAAATGAACAAGCAGAAATCAGTTGCATTTCTAAACACTAACAACAAAGTAGCAGAAAGAGAAACTAAGAATATAATCTCATTTACAATTGCAACAAAAAGAATAAAATACCCAAAATAAACTTCACCAAAGAGGTGAAAGACTTGTACACTAAAAACTATAAAATGTTCTTGAAAGAAATGGAAGAAGACACAAGGAAATGGAAAGATATTCCATGCTCTTGGATTGGAAGAATTAACATTGTTAAAATGTCAATACTTCTTAAAGCAATTTACAGATTCAGTGCAATGCCTATCAAAGTTACAACAACATTTTCCACAGAAACAGAAAAAAGAGTTCTAAATTTATATGGAACAACAAAAGACCCTGCATAGCCAAAGGAATCCTGAAAGAAAGAATCAAGCTGGAAGCATCACCCTCCCTGATTTCAAAATATACTACAAAGCTATAGTAGCCAAAACAGCATGGTAGTGGCACAAAAACAGACACAGAGATCAATGGAACAGAATTGAGAACCCAGAAATAAACCCACACATCTATGGACAGCTAATATTCGACAAGGGAGCCAAGAACATACAATGATGAAAGGAAAGTCTCTTCAATAAATGGTGTTGGGAAAACTGGACAGCTACATGCAAAAGAATGAAAGTAGACCATTAACTTATACCATACACAAAAGTTAACTCAAAATCAATTAAAGACTTGAATGTAAGAGCTGAAACCATGAATCTTCTAGAAGAAAACATAGGCAGTATGGTCTTTCACATCTGTCTTAGCAGCATATTTTGGAGTACCGTGTCTGACCAGGCAAGGGAAACAATAGAAAAAATCAACAAATGGGACATGCAACAAACTAAAAACCTTCTGTACAGCAAAGAAAACCATCAAAAAAATGAAAAGACAACCTAGTGATTGGGAGAAGATATTTGCAAACCATAGATCTGATAAGGGGTTATTATCCAAATTATACAAACAAATTATACATCTCAACAACAAAAAGACTACCAACCCAATTAAAAAATGGTCAAAAGATCTGAAGAGATATTTCTCCAAAGAAGTTGTACAATGGCCAACAGGTACATGAAAAGATGTTCAACATCATTGATTATCAGGGAAATGCAAGTCAAAACTCCAGTGAGATATCACCTCACTCCCGTCAGGTTGGCCATAATTAACAAGACAGGAAATAATAAGTTTTAGAGAGGATGTGGAGAAAAGGGAACTTTCACACACTGCTGGTGGGAGTGCAAACTGGTGCAGCCACCATGGAAGACATTATGGAGATTCCTCAAAAAATTAAGAATAGAACTACTGTATGAAATTCAGTGACTACACAGATTCTGCTTGTATTATTCAGGCCCCAATTAAACAATATTTACTGCTGTTGATGTTTTCAAATATTGAGAGGACTCAGGAGAAGACTTTTGTATTATGAGTACTTCTAATGGCTGTGTGTGTGTGCACACATGTGCACATGGACACTTGGAATGGAAAATAACCGAAAGAGTTATTTCAAGTCTCACCAAATCTGACTGAGAAAAAGTTAGTTCTAAATCCTGTGTAAATTTGCTGTGGAAGCAAATCCCAGAGCTTTAAGGAGAGTAAGTCTATATGATCTGGTGGCCAGAGAATTAAGCAGATGACTCCCCAGGATTTTAATAGTTATATTATAATATCCTATATTATTCCATAATATGTACTCAAGATACAAGTAAAAGCTCATATCTACTCTACATAAGGGAGAAGTGGATCCTATATAGGGAAGACTACCATGGGAACCAGAATATGGAGGATGGTATTCTCAGGAGCAAAGATAATGTGAAAGATTTTTCATAATGGGGCATTAGAGCAAGGAACGATAAGGAGACTGCCAAGTTTGTGTTATGTTCAGAGAATACTTCTTAGATGCCTTTACAAGTGTAAGAAGTTGGGTAAGGCCAAACTTGAAAGGATAATTCCAGTAAAGTTATGGAGAACATTCTTCTTATTCTTCTAAAAAAAAAAACAAAAGAAAATGGTAGGTAGGTTTTTGAGTAGATTTCAGGCTTTAAATATGCAAATTATCCTTGAAGAAGCAGCTTTTAAAGTAAGATACACCACATTCTTGAGAGGAAAAGATGAATGTAGCTTAGGAGCAGAAATTTCTGGGAAGCAAAAACAAATTTTTTATAAACAACACGGACACGGGAGTTTCTGTAATTCATAAGGATTTGAAGGTACCTGGCTTAAAGATACACATATTTTTGCAAATTATTTTCTAAATTGAAAATATGCAAAACAGTTAAAATTAGCATTTTAATGAATTATGTAATATATAAGGGACTTACTCCTTATTTGTCAAGCAAAATCCTAGGTCCAAATATAAATTAGAGAGAACAGGAAATACGCAGGTAAGAGGCTGTATTTTCCCAAAATGGCTACAGAAATATTCATGGTCCCACTTGCTCTTCTAGAACATTGCCAGTCCCCTACCAGTATGTAAGCTTGTACCTGTTCCAGACAATAGAGTATGGTGGGAGTTATGTTATGTGGCTTACAGGTTACATTTTAAAAAGAATATAGCATACGGCTTCTCCCTGGCATGATTGTGTTCCCTCTCGTGCTCTCACATTCATGCTCTCTTGATACTCATGTTTGGAACATGGCCCTCAGATCCTGAAGAAGCCCATAGTAGACCATGCAGAGAGATGACCTGGAAAAACCCATGTTTAAAAGAACTGAGGAACCCACCTGATGTCCAGCATCATCCTCCAGTCTTATAAGGCAATGAGTCTTCATATTATTTTGGCTCTTACCCTTTGAGTCTTTTGAATCTTTTGTCTGAGTGCCCAGACATTCTGAGGCAGAGTCAAACCATCTCCGCTGTGCCCAGTTTAAATGTAGACCATAGGATTCATAAATATAGCAAATTGTTGTTTTACTCCACTAAGGTTCAGTGAGGATGCCACTGTCTCACTTTCTTCCCTTATAATAATGGGACCTGAAAGTCAGAAGTTAGACTTTCCTCTTTCCTTCCTTTCTCCATCTTACTTTTAAATTAGTAGAGGATTTGGGGGCTCAACAAAGGCGTTTACAAAACCAAGACTTTCATTTTTTAACTTAGCATATTCACTTATACCTTTTGTAAACATGCAAAATGAATAATTCTTTACAATTATAAAAATTCTCCTTTACTTTCTAAATCCTGCCTTGTCCTTCATTATTATTTACTCACATAGGTGCATTAGTCATGTATGGCTATGTAACAAATTACCACAAATTTAGGAGCTTGAAATGACACCCATTTATCATCTCACTGTATTTGTAAGTTAGAATCTGGGTACAGACTTACGTGGATTCTTGGCTAGGGTTATCACAAGGCTGAAACCATGGCAACAGCCAGCCTGCATACTCATCTGGAAATTTGACTAGGGAAGCATCTACTTCCAAATATACTAAGGCTACAGGCAAAGTCCATTTCTCTGCAGCTGTCAAATGCGTTGCAGCTTGTTTATTTTAAGCAAACATCAAAGATAGACTGTATCTCTGTTTATTTGAATCCTGATCTCTACACCATGTTTTAAAGGGCTTCCCTGATTAGGTCAGGCCCACCAAGGACAATCTCCCTTTTGAATAATTTAAAGTTACATGTTTTACCCAAACTCAAGGGGAGCAGATTACACAAAGCCACGGATTCTAGGGTGTGTGAATCATGGGGACAACCCTACAGTGTGTGGGTTTTATAATAGGTAAAAGAGTTTTTATCAACTCAATATTTCATTCTCAGCCAAGATTAGTATCTTGTTTTATTTGACTTAATATGTAAAACCTTACTCTGACCAAAGTTCTAATGTTTTTTGGCAATATATCATCATCATGAAAAGCAATACTCTAAATTTCATGAATGTCAAACAACTTTCCATTCAAACTTTATGAAATTCAACAATTACTTAATAAAAATGATTGAATATAGAAACTCCGCTGGTTTTAGAGGCAACAAAATCTGAATTCAAAGTTTGCCTTTGGGCCTACTCCCTGTGTGTCCTTGTGCAAAATATTTTACTTCTCACAACCTCAGATTCTTATTTGTAATTAGCAAATGTTATTTTTGTGTTGGGTATGGGTGGATTCAAATTAATCTAAATTATAATTGTTGCTTTTAGGCTACTTAAAATCTAGTGTGTGAAATATTGTTTTATATATAAAATATATGGTTATATTATATATGGATATATATTATACATACATGTATATATATATATGCATGTAAGAATAAACTATATGTTATGAGACCTATACATATCTATAAGTGGAAAATCAGAAAAGGCTTACAACCTAATATATCTTTATTTAATTAACTACCTCATTTACTATATTGTTCTGCCAAAATTACATCGCATTCTCTCCTTAATTTTTATCACCATTACATACTTAAAAGTATAAACATAGACAATAAATCTTCTCAGGCACAGGAAAATCACCTTTTCTCTTTTAAATTCCTTCTCTTTTTAAAGATCAAAGCAAATTAGAGATTTTACAACTTCTTTTGGTCCCTTGTCTATTTAATTATAATACAAAATTGAGAAATTTGAGATTCAGTGAACAATCAAATAATATTCAGTAAAAGTAAATAATATATTTTGAAATCCACTTATACAAGGGGCAAAATCTATAATTTGTGTTGAAAAAGCAGTGTGCTTTCTGATGGTAGCAGTCAATAATTACAAAGGAGGTTGCTCTGTTACTCCAAGAAGGAATCAGAGAGAAATAATGGGAAATGAAATTTGAACAGAGAGGCACGATACCTTGGAAAAGTAAAAGGAATTATTTAGTGAAAATAAAACTTTCTTTTTATTAGATCTATTGCAACAGAGAAAATGTACTGGGACAGTCTGATTGAATCAAAGATGAAAAGGACAACTGAGCAGAGGGAGTAATTCTTTTCTTCACAATGCTCTCTCCAGTAACGACAGTTGTTAACAGTAGTTTGATCTACACCTCTGAGTTCAATCCACTGTCATTTGTTTAGCCTTTGTCAGTAGAGACACTGCAGCTAAGTTGAGGTTTGATATCCTCATCCTCAGGACATGACTTCTTGAGGAAGATAAACCTAAGGCAAAAGCAGGTGAAGAAAGGATTTAAGGATGAAAATGTGGAAATACCCAAAGGACCATCACTTTTTCTTTCTGAGATCTCATTAAAAAATTGGGAATCTTTGAATCATGAGAAATAAATTCCTTCCTAGCCAAATATCCAGATGTATAGCACCCTCCAAATCTCCTCACACCTGCATTAGTTCACAAATTCACTAGAATTTAGTGAAGTCCTGTTCAACCCTTCTAGCCTTAAATTGACAACACTAAGAGTAATTCTTTTGTTTGTACTTTTGTAACAATAACAAAGGGAGAAACATCCATCATCTGCTCATTAGGTCAACCTTATCAGGTTTTTATATTTCTTTCTGTGCAATTTAAAATTCACAACAATTTCAGTGAACTCTGGGAAAAGCAAGTTGTTTGAGAACAATTCTGCATCTCTTCATCATTAGCCTTAGTCTGTGATGAGTAGACAGACTTATTTCCTTAAAGTATACCGTAATTTTATCTGGCCTTGCTTCTATAGGGAAAAGAGGCGGAAATATATATCACCATAAAAATGCCCCAGGAATGTATAGAGCTGGTCTTAGGATGCATGTGGTAAACTTAATTAGAAGTCAGGAATCTTCCCAAGAAACTTCTCGTAAGATGGAGAAATGGTAACAGGGAGATAGATTTCAGGTTAAAATAAAGGAGAGCTTTCTAACATGAAAGCTGCCTTGCCATAATAATCTAGAAGATTTTCTAGGTCAGCGTATGCTTTGGTAAATATCATGTCATTGGTACCTTGAGGAAACAATTTTTTTCACCCTGGAGTTCCTGGTTATTTCTAAGAACTTTCATAAGCCTGAAACCCAAGTTTCCTTTAGCCCTTTTGATGAATAAATCTTGCACCAGCATTCAAAACAACAATCAGCATAATCCAGAAGGTCTGCCTTAGTGTGTATGTTGTTTATCTCTGATAACTGACTTACATTCAGCCCACCATGAATGGTTTTATAGTAACACACTATAAATGACATATGAAAGTACATTACCTATGCTTTTTATTATTCATGTTCCTTGTCTTTTTGGTATAATGGTGTAGTCTTCTATTATTTTATTCAGTGCCATCAGTATTGCTAGTTCTAAAGTCAAAGTGTCTCTGGGGACTTCAGATCCAGCAGTTTGAAGACCTTCATTCTTGTGTTCTGCCATTGACATGTCAGCTATACTTTGTGTACTTCTTTCTGGCGTACTGCCAACAAGCAAATCCTATCAATCCTCTCACTTCAAATCCCAGAGAATATATTTCATTGGCTCAGTTAATGACTATTAGCTGGGCATTGCCTTTTATTCCAGCCCACATCTTAGGATGTTGATCATCCTAAGTCCACTCTGCTGACATAGTCCAATGTCAGTGTCCCCTTTCATACACTGATTCCTTCACTAGG
Organism: Equus asinus; assembly: GCF_041296235.1. NCBI lineage: Eukaryota > Metazoa > Chordata > Mammalia > Perissodactyla > Equidae > Equus > Equus asinus. The sequence continues at coordinate 40,059,421 of NC_091799.1, forward strand.
TGTCTGTGAGTGAAGCATTTTACGTAAGAAGATAGTATAAGAAGTAATGACATATGTTCACTAGAGTGAACTATCCTTTACCTTACATGATAATCATTCATTTAATAAGCACTGACTTTGACTAGTCCAAGCTGTATGTAGGTGTCCCCCAAAATTTGTTCTATCTTTTAATATCAGAGTAATAGAAATTTATTCAATATGCATGTGACACAGACGCCATGGAGATGGAAGACGTACCTACAGTCTGTCTTGGTTCTCATTTGTATCCCAAACATGAGTGTCTCAATGCACTGCCTATCATCCCAGCAAGTGAAATAAATTATTTCCCCCTTTTATACTTAAACTCAGTAAATAAATGTAATTTGACTCAACAATGGAAGAGAAAATGGCTGAGTCACATGGATAGAGAGATAGTATGTTGATGTCCTATTTTCTGTATTCTTCAAGAATTTTTAATGATATATTTGACAGTAAATGGTTATAGCTTTTGTATGTTTATTTGAGAATTCAGCCTCAAGCCAGCCCTGATGGCGTCATGATTAAAGCTTGGCATATTCCACTTAGGCGGCCCTGGGACCTGGGCATGGTTCCTGGATGCAGAACTACACCACTTGTCTGTCAGTAGCTATGCTGTGGTGGCAGCTCACGTAGAAGAATCAGAAGGACTTACAACTATACACAACTATGTATTGGGTCTTTGGAGGGCAAAAAAGGAAGAAAAAAGAAGGAAGATTGGCAACAGATGTTAGCTAAGGGCTAATCTTCCCCTGCAAAAATAAGAAGAATAGAATTCAACCTTATTATAAGGTAGAACTCAGTGTACTTCTGACTAACCCAGAAACAAGATGATCTAGTATGTTCTTTATTCAGGCACCTAGTAAACCAGAGATTTTGTTTTGATTTTTTTTTCATAGTGAGCAAAGCTTTCAGCTGCTTCTTTAATCTGGTAGATATTGAAACTCACCCTGATTTTTCAGGTGATTAAAGAACTAAATATGAAAAATAATAGTTTAACTACTATAAAAATATGAGAATATTGTAAATGCCTTAAAGTTGAAAACATTTTAAAGATATTTTATAAAGAACGTGATTCACAAAATAAAATATCAATATATTTTACTGTATCAAAAACAATTTCTATTGGGTGAAAGATACAATATAACAAAGCTAAATGACGAGTCTCAGAGTGGGAGATGACAATATATATAATCATACATATGTATACATATCACATATATGACTGAAAATTGATGTATATTCAGAATTTTTGGGTTTTTTGGTGAGGGAGATTGGCCCTGAGCCAACATCTGTTGCCAGTCTTCCTCTATTTTACATGTGGGATGCTTGGCTTGATGAGTGGTGTGTAGGTCCACGCCTGGGATCCGAACCCACGAGCCCCAGGCTACTGAAGTGGAGAGTGGAAACTTAATCACTATGCCAGTGGGCCAGCCTCAGAATATTTTTTTAAACTGCAATGATAAAAAATAAACTAATAGAAAAGGAAAATTATAAGAATTACCAACTGAGTAAGAAGAAACCAGAAGAGTCAATAAACATTAAAAAATATATTCAACTTTGCATAAAATAAGTACAGGGAAAATAAAAACTCAATAAGCTATCAGAGGGCAAAAATCAGAAAGTTTGGCAATACGAAATGAGGAAAAAAGCAATTCCCTTGTGCATCTAAACTGGAAAAAAAAAAACAAGCTAAAGAGCAATTAACAATACTTTATGAAGGTGAAAGTGTAAATTACTCATGACTCAATAAACTACTTCTAGGTGGATACCCTAGAGAAAGTCTTATGCACGTGCACCAGGATTCATTGCAGAACTAAACTTAATATCAAGAATAATGGAAATAACCTGTACCTCATCAATCGTAAATTGAATAAAGATAGTGTGGAATTTTTGTAAATGGAATATTGCATCACCTTAAAGTGAATTATATAATATCAAGTGATGCATGTTGGAAAATGATACATCAATATCATTCAAAATTATATATTTTTCATGAATACATATTCAATAGAAAAACACTCTGGATAATGGGTGGCAATAGGAGAGTAAAATAGAACACCAGAGTCTTTAATTTTATCTGTTATGTTGTTGTTGCTGCTGGTGGTGGAGTGTTTGTGTGTGTACTAGGAAGCACATGTGATATCACCCAAACATTTGTTAATTGTTAGTGGTTGAGTCATAGGTGATTTGGGATCTTTCTCCTCTTTATTATCTCTAATTTCTGCATATTCAATTTTAAAAATTACTTTTCAAGAAAACATCTTTGTTCCTGGAAGAATTAAATGTCCCTTCTCAGTTATAAAATGCAGAGGAAATAGGCAACTTCTCTTCCTTGAATAAGTATACATGAGAGTCTTTTATGTTTTCATAAAGATGGGCCAGTAGTGCACAGAGATGGTCTTTAGTGAGCATGTAGCCAAACTTACTTTGGGATCAAGAAACTTCTTAAGAGGAAAGAATATAAATAGACACTTTTTCCATTTCTCAAATGGTTGATGCTTTTCCTAAAAGAATTTCCACTGGTTTGGGGGCAAAAAAGAAAGAAAAGTGGCTATGTTCCTCAATAGGAATTTACAATGTGGGGATTAGGAGTCTAGACTGATGTCTCTACCTGACATCAGAGCCGGAGAACTAATGGAGTGGAGCTGTTCTGACACAGCCTGAGTTGCTACACAGAAGCATCGTTGTATGTTGTCAAACATTTGGAAAACTAGCTGGTTCATGAGGGTAAAAAAAAAGCACAAGTATGAGGCACTTCTGCAACCAGTGTGGAAAGATTGAGATTGATTGAACCATTTTCTTATATCAAAATCCGATGTTCATTCTGTTACAGTTATACTACTCTTCAATTCACAAAAGAAATCTGCTAATGTGAAACTATTTTAAATTCTTCATTGCCATGATTAGCCCATTTTAGAGAGGAGTGTGCTGTTTCTTAACCTAAGATTTGTACTTTTGGTCACACATTCAAAGAGAAATAGGAATTTTACATTTATTTGGTCTCCCTTTTACATTGAGTATTAATATAGCTTTCACAATCATGCTGGAGATAGAAAATATTAACCATATCTTTTAAGTAATGAAACAAAAGCTTAGAGAAGTTAAACAATCTGCCTGTAGTTTTGCAGCACAGAGCTTGTAGGCAGGGCATATTTGTTGAGTGAATGAGCAAATATTTAAAGTAAGGCCTGACTATATGATTCATGCTCTTCAACTATAACTCATAGGTGATATTTTACAAGTATTCTAAAATATTGGCTGTATTCCTTTAAGATTGATAATTAGCATGAGGAATGTTCTTCCATGTAATTCACAGAATCTTCAGATGTTGGTATTTTTTCCCACCACATTTCTGCTCATATACAGTATAGAGAATTTTGTGTGTGTGAATAAAGCCATGAGTTTCATTTCAAAACTTCTCCTAATATTCTCAAGAATGTCTGAAGTCTAAAAGTGCCATTGGACATTTAGGATGACTTTGAAAGTATGCATCAAAATCAGCCTTTTAGAGCCATAACTTCATTAATCAGGCAAATATCTAAAAGCTTACTCTCTAGTATATGAGTTATTAGAATTATCTTCTACTTTCAGGACTTGTTTTGTGCAATATGTAGTCATTTGAACAGATCATCAATCACGTTAAATAATTGGAGATAATTGGAGGAATATTTGCTTTTGGTTTAACACGTATTAATTTTCAGTTTAGAGTTTATTGAATCAGTGATTTTGAAATCACCTTGACATTTTCAGAGATCGGAAACTGCAGTAGAGATTTGTGTAAATGAACACCCTAAAAGTTTTTGTGTGGTGGTCAAGATAGCCACGTGCCATCTCATTTTTCCTGGCTGTACTTGAGGGTGGGATCCCAGACCCATTTTGTCTGTGCAGCAGCAAAAGAGGAACTACTCAGAGAGGCCTTCTTGTATGCTGAGTGGAATCTGGAAATCTTTTGCTAAGGCCAAGTAGTATTTTTTCTTTTGTAAAGATTGGCACCTGAGCTAACAACTGTTGCTAATTTTATTTTTATTTTTTTCTGCTTTTTCTCCCCAAATCCCCCCAGTACACAGCTGTATATGTTTAGTTGTGGGTCCTTCTAGTTGTGGCATGTGGGATGCTGCCTCAGCGTGGCCTGACGAGCAGTGCCATGTCCATGCCCAGGATCCCACCAGTGAAACCCCAGGCCGCTACTGAAGCAGAGCACCCAAACTTAACTACTTGGCCACGGGCCAACCCCACCAAATAGTACTTTTTTTTTTTTTAAAGCATTTTATCTTTCTGGTTAAGAACAGAAAGATCTCTGATTTTGTGATGGTAGTTTCTTTTCCTTTGAACAAGTCAATAAAGAGTAAAATTAAACTCACATATAACAAAAGAAAAATAGCATAATTAAGATAATACCAAAACCAAATCCTTTGGTATGTGGGCAGAAATTATAAGTGGGAGATTACACTTTTGATATGCAACCCTGCCATACACGCCCCGTGATGGATTCAGTTCTCAGTGAACATGTTACCAGTTTGTTCACCAGATGATCACCAATCATTATTCCTCTTCCTTGTGGGATTATACCTAGACTACATTTATCTCCCTTCTTTACATTTAAGAGGGGCTATGAGATTGGATTTCGTCCAATGGAATATGAGTTGACCTGGCCAAGAAAATGGATTTTAGAAAAGTGGGAATGGAACAGGTCCTAGGGATCCCTTACCTCATTCCTGTACTGATATTTCACAAATATCACTAAAATTTGTTTCTTCTGTTGGTCATGGATAAACAGAAGGAGGAGACCCACTATACACAAGAGATAGTAGAAAGAATCAAGACTCCACGTTGTTGAGCTTGAGCTGGGACATGGGTACTATTCCTTCTCAGACTAAAGAGATGGTTTTCCTTTATCTGAAGTGGAATGCTGCCTCATGCAACTAGTCATTGACAAAGCATTTTCCAGCCCAGAGTTCCTTTCCCACATTACCGGGCTTTGAAACAATCAAAAAGCGTTCTTGAGGGTTAGAGATGGGACATACAAAGGGAAAGGTGAATCCTTCCCTCCACCATCTTAACAATCATTTTCATCTACTGGTACCACTCCCTCCAGCTTCTAATTCTCTCTTCCTTTCCCTGCGCCTTTCTTTTTTTCCCAAATCTATCCATTCATTACATCGCAGATGTAATTTTATATTCTGTTTATTTCACTCTAGTGCAGAAATATATGGTAGCCAGTCTACTGATTCAACAATTGTACAGTCCTTGAAAAGGTATATTTCTCCCAGGAATTTTTGCTAAAACTCTTGATTTCCACCTGGAGCTTCCTCTGCTCTCAACTCTAGCTTCCTTTTATAATGTTTTCTTTTGATATACCTCAGCTTAGGTCAGTTTCTCAATGTTGTTACTATTGACATTTTGATTCAGATATTTCTTTTTGGTGCAGGGCTGTTTTGTGAATGAAGTATGTTTAGCACTATCCCTAGCTTCTGCCCATTAGAGGACAGTCAGAGCCCCCTTCTCCCTTGTGACAACCAAGATTCAAAATAGCTTCAAATATTCCCTGGGTGGCAAAAGCATGCTGTTTCAAAACCAATGACTTAGATATAGACATCTGTCCTGTATGCAATTCTCCCAAAGAATTTATTTGTACAGAAAATAACATGAATTGTAGCTTTTTAAAAAAATACCCCAAGATTGACATTCCAAGGGCTGCTTTGTTTACTGCTGACTTTCACTTAGCGTAACCAGTTAGACAGCCTGGCTGGACGAAGTGACCACAGGGCCATAGAAGACCCCGTGAAAAGGCGCTTCTGCCTTGAGCCCTCCTGAAGTCAAGATTCATTTCTTGAATCTTAGTGGTTCAACCTGGAGAAAGGAGAAAAGAGATACATGAAGAAGGATTTAGAGAATAAATGAGTGAAAATAAATAATATTGCAGCATTGCGTATCCAAACCAAGAGACTATGATTGCACTTGTTTTCTTGTTTAGAAATTATTAACAGTAATTGTAGCAGCAACGGCAGCAGCTGGAATCAATACTGATAGCTTACCTTCTTGGATTCTTTTTATGTTCTGGGCACTTGGCTAAGTATTTACATAGATAATATAGTTTGATCCTTACAACAATTTTATTATATAGATGAGGTTACTTAAGAGGTTAAAAATTATGCCAAAGTAGCGGGAAGAATTCAACACAAATTACAAACACAATTAACTGAGAATGGGTACGGGTTCAAGACGTCTGCATGAGTCAAAGTTTGGGAGATAATTAGAGAGAGAAGAAAAGATAGAGGAATATAATACCTAACACTTTTGTGTGTGTTTTAAGCTTTCCTAACGTGACTGTATTGTTCAGATAAGTGTGAAACTGACATGAAATAGACTAAATAATAAACACATTGGATTCTAGGAACCTAATATGTAAAACTTTGGAATTCCTTGATACGTTAAGATGGGACATGTAATGAGAGAGATGGTTTACGTAAAATTTTGGTACTAGAAAATTAGTGCAATAAAATCTTCACTAATTCCTATATCTATCCCTCTTCTCATATCCATCAAAGCATCTCACAATCAAATTTCAGGTGTTCCTTTAGAAGTTTTTTAGTGCTTATGCCATTCCCTGAACTGTGCTGTATTGTTTATAACTTACACTATGAGGGCAGTGCCTCATAGTACAAAATAAGGTCCCTACATTCACTGATCCATTGAAGGAGCCAAGCTCATATACAAATGACTACCACACAGAAACAGAGGCATCATAAATTTGAATAGTGCAACATAAGAGTAAAAAAACAATGAATTCTGTCCTAGGAGCTACGAGGATTATCAGAAAATCCTTCCAGCTGAATGTGGTATTTACTCTGTTCAAGTTGTACAGCTGTACTCTATGCAGGAAGCAGGTATATGAGGACAGGGAGCAATAATTTTGCAATCCCTCTGCTTTTAGTAAATATATTTTCAACACCCTCCAAATACACTTATTTCTCATTTAAATATCTCGAGGACATTCATGTGATTTTCTTGATCAATTATAAGATTTAATTCCTTACAATAAAAAAAGAATTGTCCTCATATGATTTATCTGTGTAAAAGGCCCCATCTACCTCTCCTGGCCTCACTTTTGTCAATGTCCTCATTTTCCTTTCCTTGTTCTTTCTCCTTTTCTACTGCCATTGCCACTCTGAAAATGAATAAATGAACAATATATAGAAGTCATCAAAGGGGCAAGCTGTGTGACATACATATTCCCTTTGTGATTTTGAAACCATTCCCTCTTACTTGGGTGGCAGCTGCCTCCTAAGGATTTTTGGTTTCGTTTTATCATCATCCTTATCTGTGTCCCAAAATCTCTCTGTAGTTTTAAATGTGAAAGGAAGGCTGTGGTCCTGTCCTGGCCTTAACAGATTAAAAGTTTTCGTGAAAATTCCTCTACTTTCATTGTGACATACAGAACCTATCCTAGAACTTTATATTTTCCTTGAAACTATATTTGCTGCAGTTGTCACTCCTTATAATCCAGCATCCAATTCATGCTTCAGAAAGATGGTTTAAGTAGGTAACTTTTACGGCTCTTTCTCACCCCAACATTATTTAATTCTATATGATTTTCTCTGAAGAGGAGGAACTCCAGGGGAAGGAGGTAGGTGGTGAGTGGGTGGGAAAGCTTTTATATTTAATTTCCCATAATTTTCTCTGGGTGAGTGCAATGTCAAAAAATAAATGGTGACTGAACTAATCTGTATCCTAAAGGAAGGAAAAGGAAGCAATGCTTTCATGCCTCAGTGAAAAATTTTGACCCTGTTTTAAAATGCATATAATAGAATATTACCAAGATAATTACAATATTTACAAAGTTTCTGTCTAAATATCTTATTTGCATACCATTTTTTTCCCAAGATAAACTAATGTTAACTACTTACATGCTTTTTGAATGCCATCTAAATAATCTGTTACTTGGGGAAATTGCAACAATTTAGGATTTGACCACCTTTTATTGTAAAAGCAACCATTGGCAAAGATTGAAAATTTAGTATTGGTTCATTTGCTTCTGAGATCTGAGGAAAACTGTTTCCTCCCACCTACACCTTCTTCTATTTCCTAATATTTAAAAAAGTATAGTAATTGGAGTACTTATATTTCTCAGAAGTGGTTGAATGTTAGAGAGTGGGGTAGTCTTTCACACTCCAAACATGCAGAAATACAAACGCGCATTCCTAAAATGATATTTTTTGGACACTTTTAAAAATTGCATGAAAACATCAGAGAAATAAAGTACATTAAAATCTGAGGTCATATTCTTAAATCATCTCCTCTATCTCAACACAAATTCTGATCAACCTCTAGGAAACAAGGTCCTTTACACCAGTGTTGAGAATCATTGTTGTAATGTTCTACTTTTGGTTTCACAGACTGTGCCCCAAGAAGTTTTAAGAGAAGTCTTGTTAGTATAATGTTTTCTTATGGACTATATAGTTTTTGTCAGATCCTCAAGTCACCTTGAAAACTCCTAAATATTTAAAATCACCCCTCTAGTGAGAACTATATGAACTTGGAGGTCATACTTAGCTGGGTTTATTTCCTGGATCTGCCATTTACTGCCTGTGTGAGTTTAGGAAAATTATTGAACTTACCTAGGACTCTTTTTCATTAGGCTATGGTATAAACTAGATGAGAGAGCCTATGTAAAACCCACATATAGCACCTGCCTTATCTACCAGTTTCCCTATGTCAATTCTGCCCTTATTCTATAGTCAGAAAATTTTTGTCGTTTACCTGGGCATGTAGTTGCCTGGAATTAAAGTCTATTTCAGAGCTTTCTTGGTTGTGGTCATGGAAAAATGGATGTGTTGTATGTAGCACATGGGAAGTTTCATTAATGCAGATAGCTTTGCCCTCTTCTCTTCTCCTTCAATTTTTCTTACCTGCTGATTGGAGTGTGGATATGTTAGGTGGAGCTTAAGTAGGAATCTTGAATCACAAGTTGGAAAGTTCTTATGAGAATCACAGAGCAACAAGATAAAAGAAACTTGGATTTCTTGTCATCATTAGCTTCCACTTCAGTCCTGGGGAAAATATCTGACTTCATAGGTTTTTTGTTGTTGTTTTTTTTTGAAGTTGTTATTATTTTGTGATTTTGGTCATTCAGAGCTGAAATTAGTCTTGACTAATATAGATACATGCCCAAGACTAATAAACATAATTGGTTAGCAAGTCAATAAAATAGGGTTATAAATTCTAGATCTACTTTTTATTAGCTGAATAGCATTTTGCTCAACTACTCTGTGCCTCAGTTTACTCAATTTAGATGAGGAATAATAATATCTACTTCATATAGATGTTGTGCAAATTAAATGCATGTGTAGTGTCTAGAGTCAGGGCCAGCAAACTAAGGTACCTGAAACATGTCCAGTCTAGATCATATCCTTCGTCTACTTGTTTATGTAAATCAATTTTTACTAGAGCCCAGCCATCCACCCCTATTTGTTTATTCATTTTCTTTAACTGCTTTCAGCCCAGAATGGTAGAGTTGAGTAGTTGCAACAGATTCCTTATGCCTCACAGAGACTATTTATTATCCAGCCCTTTGCAGAAAAAGCTTTGCTGACCCCAGTGTGAGAAACTGATGCTTTGATTATGTATTTTCTCTCTATGAAATCATTGTAGGAAAGTATTGTTTTGCTTGTAAAGCAAATGCTTCACCCAATAATCTTCAATTTTGCATCTGCTTAGGAATGGTTGTTTGGGTGATGAGTGTAGAATTTTACTGATCCAATAGTGTTTATTTACTTAGTCTTTTTGAGGCCTATGACATACATCTACCTAAGGGACAGATATGGATTACATCTTCAGTCTGTAGCCTTAGAGCAGAGAATAACAGATTGGTCAACACAAGATGAAAACCATGATTCATGCATTGCAGCTGGTGTCTGGGGCCCCTGTGACTGATGTAAGCCGCTCAGATTCCAGCCATATCCTCTCTTTATCAGCATCCTCAACTCCAATAAAAACAATCTTCTTATCATAAATTCCATTAACACAATAAACGTAGTTGGTTAAACAGATACAGCTTATTTCAAGCCCTCAAGTATATAGAAACACTCTCTTCACAGACAGAATTGTTGAAGAACTCAGAGATTATCTCCTAAGAGTTGGCAAAAGGATAGTCTAGCTTTTGAAGATTCAAAGTTTGAGCAACACAGGCCTGCTGAATCAACTCTTTCCCACTTACCTCTGAATCCACAAATATACTTGTGTCTCCATCATTGATTCTTCTCCCTTACTGTAGAGTAGAAGTGATGCTTCTTGAGTTATGATATAATTCTCCATCTATATCCTTTCTTGCTTTTACCTCATCACAGACTTCATTCATCCATAGTATCTCTATTTCTTCAACTTCTCTTTCTTTGCTAGCTCATCCCAAATCTGATTTGGAAAAAGAGTCAATAATACAAAAATTCTATATCTCTTCCTTCAGCTACAGTAGTATCCCCATCTTCCTTTTTTATGGCTAAATTGCTTGAAATGTATTTTTACACTGGTTCTCTATATTTCTTCATTTATCATTCATTCTTACTCAGCTATTGCTCAATGATGATATTCTATAGAAACCACCAGTGACTTCTTCATTTCTTAATCTAAGAAAATAATATTTCAGGATTGATCTTATATGCATACAATTAAAAGTCTTAGCCACCCCCTGTATCAGAAGTTTCTTTCCTTGGATTCTCTCATAATAATTTGAATAACAATATTCATGTATTCAAAAACACTAATAACTTACTATGTGTCCGTTATTGTTCTAAGAACTAAGGATGCAATGCCCAATAGACAAGGTCCGTGTGCTTAGATAGCTCATAATAACCACTACCATCATTTTTATTCATCTACCACTTATGCTGAGCAAGAAGTTGAGCGTGAATTATATAAATCCCTTTAATTCCCGCAATGCCCCATGAGAAAGCCACCAATATTATCTCCATTTTACAAAGGAAAAAACTTTAGTTAAGAGAAGTTAATTAACTTAACTAAGGCTTAATAACTTATTATTAAGTCTTAGAACTTGGACCATGATCTATCAAATACCAAAGTCCATGAACTTAATTTTCTTTTAAAAAAGTACTCTAGGGGACTGGCCCGGTGGTGTAGTGGTTAAGTTTGCACATTCAGCTTTGGAGGCCCAGATTCAGTGGTTTGGATCCTGGATGCAGACTTACACGCCACTCATCAAGCCATGCTGTGGGGCATCCCACATAGAAGAACTAGAAGGACTTACAACTAGGATATACAATTATGTACTGGGGCTTTAAAAAAAAGGCATATCTTTTATTTTTAGTGTTCTGGGCATATAGAAAGATTTGCATGAAGTGTGATTGTTGTTATATTCTATATTTTGCACATGCTATTTCTGCTATTTTAAATAGTTTCCCCAGCCATTTATAAGCTTATAACTTCTTCTATGTACCTTACAAGGGTAATTCCTCCGTGTATTTGTATGTCCTCCCAAAGAATTTACCTTAACCTAGAATTTTCCAGGATGCAATTTACTTGTCTGACTTTAGTCCATATTTCCAAAAAGACTGTAATTTATTTGATAGCTAAAATGGCTGGCACATACTGAAATAACTATTTTTTCAAGGAGTGAGTGAATGATTATAATTTTGCATTTGCTTTTTTCCGAATACTACCGCCCTCTCATATTTTCAAAATAACTTTTTAGTTGACTTTCCTTCCTTTCTTACCATTTCTTCAATAATATTTAAATAATATTTCTATGGTCCTGCATGTATGATGCAGTGTTTTCCTTTTCACTTCGACAAAATGTTCTTCTCATACCTAGTCCAGCTCTTGAAGCTCTTATCCTTCAAGACTTCTCTCACACATGAACTCCTCTGTGAATCCTTCAGTAACTCCCCATTGTTTATGCAGGCAATAACATGTTATTATGTCTTATATTTTATTTCCTCTGGTTCCCTTTCTAAAGAGTGAAGTCTTATATTACTCATCTGTAAGTAACCAAAGTCCTTGACATAACCACTGAAATAATTTCTTAATAAATCATAACATTACTATTATCTCTCAGAGCCTTCAGGACATATGGGTATAATCTATGTATTATTTAATTTATCTTTTAAAATCTATTTGTTAAATATGTTTAAAAATTTATCAAGGCCTACTTAAAAAAATTACATACAAAACAAAGTAGAACAGAGATATTTCTATAAATGCAATTGCCTCCTCACATGTGTTCTGTACATCCCTGTACTTCATTAAAGAGTCAGCAACATTTATATTCCTGAGATGATCCTTTGAGAATTACACTCATACTATCTGCTTATGCAACTGTTTCTCATTTTATACATCACAAGAATTAATTATTTGTTTCTTATTTGATAGTTGAGGATCTTAAGCTCTTACACAAACTCTTATTTTAATTTTGTGACTAAAAAAATATTTCCCCAAAATATTTTTACATACTCCTCAGACTCCAGTTTGCTAACCTACAAATAAAAAAAAAATGTGATTATTTTTATCCTTGTGTTGTTAAAGGATGTTTTAAATTATTTATAGACACATGGTAGTAAGACAGTTTGTCATGTTGCAGAAACTAATCACTAATTATTAAAGGTTAGCCACTTTTTATGAGATTGATGAATTATTTCCAGTTGTTTACAGAGAAACAATATAGGCAGTCATGTCTGGGCAAATGGAATAAATGACCCATATATAAATAAATGTTGTGTTCACTTGTGGAAGATTTGGTTCCTTCCGGAACATTAAAAAAAGAAAAAGATACATGCAAAGTAAGTTGGGATCAGGGACAATTTGCTTGAACCACTTTTCTAAGTTTCATTATGTAGAAAGTAGGTGATAGGGGCTGGCCCCGTGGCTGAGTGGTTAAGTTCGCGCGCTACGCTGCAGGCGGCCCAGTGCTTCGTTGGTTCAAATCCTGGGTGCGGACATGGCACTGCTCATCAAACCACGCTGAGGCAGCGTCCCACATACCACAACTAGAAGGACCCACAACGAAGAATACACAACTATGTACCGGGGGGCTTTGGGGAGAAAAAGGAAAAATAAAATCTTTAAAAAAAAAAAAAAAAAAAAAAAGAAAGTAGGTGATATTTAGTAGCCACTGGATCACATTCTTCATTCATTTTGCTCATTTAAAATGGTTATTATTTGATATTATATTACTTTCACAAGTTGTAAAAAAATGAACTTTTTGTTCACTTTCTGCTTGTTTACAGAAGAGTGATTTGGGAGGTTTTTAAGGGATTGGCTCAAGGGAAATAGCAAGCGTAAATTTGTGGCTATAGCATAATAGTCTTTGGAATTAGATGGTTTTGTTTCATATCCCACTTCTGCAGTATACTAGCTATGTGATGCTCAAGCTATTTTACTTAATTACTGTATCATTTTCTTTATCTATAAAATAGAGATAACAAGATCTTCATGATGTTAAGAGACTCAAATGAAGCAGTACTTATAAAGGACAAGTATATGGTAGCAAGTAAGTTCTCAAAAAAGTTAGGTATATTTATTATGAACATTATTGTTGTTTGTGATATTACCACTATTATAAATGCTACAGTTTGCATTTATGCTTAAATAAATGGCCACTGATTGTATTTTTCCTTGGCTAATTTCATACATTTAATACAATGGCATAAATAGATTATATTCATTATTTGATTAATAATTGCACTAAAATGTGTGAAAGGAAAGTCACCTACTGACTTATTTATATGACTGTCTTAAGAAAAGTGTCATTGTTCCAAAGCAGAGTGAGGCTAAAATACATCCCTGCATAGGTAGATATACAACCAAAGCTGTATCTATATGATGTTTTTGCTTATTTTCAAACATTCTAATTGTAGAAATCAATAATAAAAATAAAGTTTAGTTAATAATGATATAACAATAGTGGTTCATTAATTGTATCAAATGTATTGTACCAATGCATGATATTATTAGTAGAGGAAATAATTACAAGGGACAGTATATGCCAATCTCTGTACTATCTGCTCAATTTTTCTGTAAATTTAAAATTGTTCTAAATAACTCCATGAATTTGTTTAAAAAAGACTATTTAAGAAATGTGTGTTTAAATTTGGTAATACGTATGAAGAGCTTTAAGTGTATCCATGAACTTCAAGGCAAATAGATTTTTAATGAATCCCTCTTTTAGGAAAATATTAAAACCATGAGGAAAAATAATTTAGAAATATTTATTATGTAATAATTTTAATAGCTGTAAATTGAAAGCACGCAGTCATTTATATATTTATGTAAATTATTTTCCAAATAGAGAATGTTAGCCAGAAAACCAAATTGTGCTTAAGGATGTTTTTAATAATCTGGGACCATATCTATGACAAAATGTTCCGTAAATAATTTTTGCTATAATATTAAATGTGTAATACACTAGGAAAGAAGTATAGGAAAAAAAATAACCCTTCTAGATAAATGGGTAGTCATTAAGAACAGCCATGATGCATTAAGAATTTAATGTTTGCTAGCTATTGTTCTAAAGCCTATTTTATATCCAATATTTCTTTTTTTCTCAAATAATCCTTTGTATGTAAAATATAATATCCTCTATTTAAAAATTAGATACTAAATAAAAATAAATTGACATCTGAAATCATATCTTTTAAGTGCCAGAGCCAAGATTTAACCCTCTTTGATTCCAATGCCCATGTTCTTAAAAATGGTAAATAAAATAATTACAATGTCTGCCTCTAGGTTGTGCTATTATGAGAAATTTTAAAATCTTTGAAAGCAGATACTTTGAAATTTCTAGCATGAGGGTATATTTAATAAATTTAGAAAAAAGGGAATGTTTCTGAAAGAAAGCCTAAATTTCATGAAAGTATATCCTTAATTTTCTGATAGTGTTTAGATTTTATAATTTCAACTCATTGATAAAAATTCTGACTTTTAAAAAATTATGTCTGGTTTGGGGGCCGGCCTGGTCGCACAGTGGTTAAGTGCACATGCTCTGTTTCAGAGTCCCAAGGTTCACTGGTTCAGATCCCGAGTGCGGACATGGCACCTCTTGGTGAGCCATGCTGTGGTAGGCGTCCCACATATAAAGTAGAGGAAGATGGGCAGGGATGTTAGCTCAGGGCCAGTCTTCCTCAGCAAAAAGAGGAGGATTGGCAGCAGTTAGCTCAGGTCTAATCTTCCTTAAAAAAAAAAATTATCTCTGGTTTGGAAAATGTGCTCATCAAAACTGACAGGCAAGTGTAATGTAATGGTAATTAACTGATTAGTTATTACTAGGAGTCCACAATTTCTAGTGTTTTAAATTTTTGACTTTTCTATTTTCTTTTTTATGTCATTACCTCTCATTCATCAACCTTCATTTTGATCAAACACCCATATATCTATCACAAGGCTCCTGCCATCAGATGTAAAGTTCATGTCTATTACTAGGTTTTCATATAGAAGTGGATAATAACAAGTGTTGATAAGGATGTAGAAAAATTGGAAACCTTTTGCGCTGCTGCTTGGAATGTAAAATTGTACCCACTGTGGAAAACAGTTTGGCAGTTCTTCAAAGTTAAACACAGTATTATCATATGAGAAAGCAATTCCATGCCTAGGTAAATCCAAAAGAATTGAAAACATAATTCACAAAAACATGTTCATTGCAGCATTATTCATAATAGCCAAAAGTGGAAATAATGCAAATGTTCATCGTCTGACAAATAGATAAATGCAATATGATATATGCATACAATGGAATATTAATCAGACATAAAAATGAGTAAAATACTGATAAATGCTAAATATGAATTAACTTTGAAAACATTATGCTACATAAATGGTTAGCCATTTATTGTATGATTCCAATTATATGAAATCTCCAGAATAGGTAAATTCATGGAAACAGAAAGCAGATTAGTGGTTAGCAAGGGATGAGGAAAGGGGGAAATGGGAAGTGGCATTAATGGGTACAGATTTTCTTTTTGGAGTGGTGAAAATATTCTGGAATTAGATAGGGATGATGATTGTGCAACCTTGTGAATATATTTTAAAAATGCCACTGCATTGTACATGTTAACATGGTGAATTTGATGGTATATGAATTATAGCTCAAAAATTTTTCACATAGAACTAGTTTTGAGGGTCTATATATTGTAATTCTTCAAGAACGTTAAGTTGAAACTGATTTTATCTTCTGTAACTCAAACCTAATAGTCACAGTTAGGTGCAATAACAGACGCCATTCTAGATATTTTAAACCAAATCACTGGAATAATTGTAGAACCAAATTACACATTGGGCTTTTCATATAACTCTCAGAACAAACATCTTGAAATGGAAGGAAGCTACCAACTCTGGGGCAACCATGCGGTCTATTCTGATGTAGGAATAATGTTACCTACAACCCTGGCCATCAAGAAACACTAGAGGGGATGGCCTGTGGCTGAGTGGTTAAGTTCGCGCACTCCGCTGCAGCGGGCCAGGGTTTCACTGGTTCAAATCCTGGGTGTGACACGGCATCGCTCATCAAGCCATGCTGAGGTGGCATCCCACATGCCACAGATAGAGGGACCCACAACTAAGAATATTCAGCTATGTACCGGGAGGCTTTGGGGAGAAGGGAAAAAAAATAAAAATCTAAAGAAAAGAGAAACACTAGAACACATTAACATAACATTTGTAACCAGTGATAATAGCCAGAAAATAGGAAGATCACCTTCTTCTCATTTCTTCTTTCTAAGTCTCAAAAGAATTCTTTCATTAGAGACATATTCAGATTATCAGTTGCAAGCGAATCTGGGAAATGTAGTTTATAGTTTTCTAACTCTCAAACTAGAGGCTATACTGGAATTTGAGAGAGACCATTGAAAGTGTCTAACATTAGCTATTAAAAGTATTTAGAACCTTCAAAATGGAAAGGTTGAAATAATTTCTTGAGGTAGGAGTCTTGCCTATTACAATAGTAAATAATAATTATTATAGTTGGGATTAATCTTTTTATGAAGTTATGCTTGATAAAACAATATGAAAATCAGGACCTGATATTAATTACCAAATTTTTGAAAATTCTTCTCCCCATTTAATTCTAAAATTCTATCTGTGAAAGTTCTTTGATCTATCTGGTCATCTTAATTCTAACTACCATGATTTTTAAGATTATTTTAAGACCCTCCTAGCTGATCTACCTGCTTCAGTTTCTCTGATGTAATCAGTGCTGAAGATTTAACTATTTCCTTCAAGACCCTAAAATTCTCCAATAGAAAAAGGTCAAAAGTACTATAATATCCACACTAATCTCACATTATTTGATTCCAACCTAATTCCCTTCTATCAAATCTATCACTTTGTCTTATTTCTCCACAAAGCTTATGTACACAGTGCCTGGAATTCTTCCCTAACCACAGGGTAAAATTTTCCACTTCTGCATGATTCTTCTGCTTGGCCTTCAGAAATGTTAATCTCCCCATTTTTCAGACCAACTAAAACATGTGCTTAATTATGAAACTTCCTCTAATGCCACCAGAGAGTTGGTTGCCCCCATTTTCTGATTCTGTGGGACTTAAACAGTATTTCTAAAATGTCTTTAAGGCAAAACAACATAGGAATTATATTTTTATTTCCACCTACCAATATTTAGCCTGGCACACAACAGACACTCAATAAATTGTTTTAATAAAAGTGTATAAACATAAGAACACAATGCTGCAATCATGAGGTTTTAATTAGAAGTAGACACCTTGGTAAGAATACCAATAAAGCTACACTTAAAATATGAGGGTAAATTAGCTTCTGAATTATATTATTTCAAATCAATAGTTGATGACTGTGAAATGAAAGGCAATTGGTTGACACTGAAGATCATTTTTTCTCATGTAAGTTCTCTGACCTAATATTAAGAATAAAAGGTAAAGACTTATTTCTTATTTAAAGAAAGTTTACTAAATGAAAGGTGCACATGCATTCAAACATACCTGCACAGGAACTCACTTGGCAGTACTTGCTATTTATTTTTAACCTCAGAAATGAGTCTTTCTGCCGTACATGCCCTTGGTGACTTTACATCATCTTAAATGAGGCCATAAAGAAAGAAAGTACCTACAGCAGGAGCCTATAAATTAGTGCCTGTAGGAGTCATAGAAGCACTGACTTTAAACATATTAAACTAGCAAACTTGGATTTTGTTAAGTTTCTTGTTATCAGCTATTTTTAACACAAAAAGATAGAATGAAAATCCCATTATGCATCTTAAAGTTTGAACTCAGAGGACTTATAACAAGGTTACTCAATGCTGAAAAATACAATATCTTTACATTCAAAAGTACTGCAGCTACCAATCAATATTAGAGATGGTCAGCCATACAAGTAAGTTGAGTACTCAGAACTAAAGTCCTAATTAAGCAATTGGTATGATTATCTTTGAAAGTGATTATTTTTGGCTTATTTATATATACTTTGGATTTTTCCTAAATAAGTATTTTTAAATAGAAGAATAAATAAGCCATATGCATGAAATAAATGTGATAAATTTATTTATTTAATTAATTTAATTTTTTTTTTTAAACATTGGCTCCTGAGCTAACAACTATTGCCACTCTTCCTTTTTTTTTTAAAGATTGGCACCTGGGCTAACAACTGTTGCCAATCTTCCTTTTTTTTTAAAGATTGGCACCTGGGTTAACAACTGTTGCCAATCCTTTTTTTTTTTTTCTGCTTTATCTCCCCAAACCCCACCTGTACACAGTTGTATATCTTAGTTGCAGGTCCTTCTAGTTGTGGGATGTGGGACGCCGCCTCAACGTGGCCTGATGAGCAGTGCCATGTCCGTGCCCAGGATCCGAACCCTGGGCCGCTGCAGCGGAGCGTGTGAACTTAACCACTTGGCCACGGAGCCGGCCCCTAAATGTGATAAATTTATAACAGCAAAAATGAAAAGTATCCAAATATCCATCAACTGGGCAATAGTTAAGAAAATCCCACTCAATAGAGTATTACAACTACACTTTTTTACTAGTTAATTTTTTTAAAAAAGATAAAATCACTACTTTTCAAATATAAAATAAACATATGCCAATTATTTGATTTGACCTATTAATAAGAGAAACAATAAGTTGTTACACAGTGATTCAAAGGAGAATCCAAGGAACAGACACATACATAGGCAATCACAATGTGGAAATGAATTTGTTAATAGATACAAAATTGGCTTCTTTAACAGTGGTTAGAATGGATTTGAGTTAATTGTACCTCTAAGAGGAAAAAATTTTTTTCTACTTCTGGGGTTATGCAGGCTTCCTGATGGGAGGGGATTTTTAGGCTACATCATAGGGACAGGAAAATCTGGCAGAATCCCCTGGACTCTGTGAGTTAAGGTTAGCAGTTGGGAAGGTAGTGAAGCCATGGCAGTTAGAGATTGCAAGACAGAGTACCTGAGATGAGAAATCTTCTCAGAGAAATAACTCCAAAGACTTCCAAGGGCCCCTTCTGAGTTTTCAGCTGAGTATGAATCAGCAGACATACGTAAGAAAACTGCTTGAGGTTGGGAAAAGAAGTGGGCAAAAGGAGCAGAGACAACAATTCCAGAAGCTCAAACAGAGCTGATAAAACTTCATTTCCCACCAGCAAGAGTGGAAAACATCATTTTTCATGGGACATTGGGTAGAATAATTGGAAGGATTTTACCTAAAATTAACCAAACACCACTGGTCTCATTTAAGAATCTTAAAAGCAAAACCTAGATTTTCAAGCAATTTACCTGAATTCCAAAATAAAGTTAAAGAATATTTTAAAAAATACAACATATCCAGCTTCCAACAAGATAAAATTCATAGTATCAGGCATCCAATTAAGAAAAATACCAGCAATGCAAAGGTGCAGGAAAATATGACCCATAATGAGAAAAAATCAATATTCACAAACCTTGAAAGTACATTAATAATAGAACTAGTACACAAGGACACTAAAATGTTCTTAAAATATATTATGTACATTCACAAGGTTTGAGAGAGAACTGTATATCAGGTAGAGATATGGGAGAAATAAAAAGGCCCAAATAAACTTCTAGAGATGAAAACCATAATATTTGAGATAAAAACGTACACTGGCTGGAAGTAATGGCAGTTAGACACTGCAGAAGGAAAAGTAAGTTTATTTGAAGGAAAAGCAATAGAAACTATCCAAAATGAAACACACAGAGAAAAACAACAACAACAACAACAAATGAAGCATCAATGAGTTGTGGCACAATTTCAGATTGTCTAATTGCAGTGTTACTGCGAAATCCTAAAGGAGAGGGAATAAGATAGAAAAAATATTTGAATACATGATGAAAAACTTCCCCCAATTTGATTAAAACCACAAAACTACAGCTCTACAAAGGTCAAAATACTCCAACCACAATAAACAAGAAGACTATTTAAATTTGTATTTAAAAGATCTTTTAAATATTAATGAAAATACTAACTCAGGCCTAAAAAGGCTAAAAGATTTCATTACCAGCAGCCCCTCACTTTTTTTTTTATTGAGTTATTGATAGGTTACAATCTTATGAAATTTCAGTTGTACATTAATGTTTGTCAGTCATGTTGTAGGTGCACCACTTCACCCTTTGTGCCCACCCCCCACCCTACCTTTCCCCTGGTATCCACTAAACTGTTCTTAGTCCATAATTTTAAATTCCTCATATGAGTGGAGTCATACACAGATTATCCTTCTCTCGCTGGCTTATTTCACTTAACATAATTCTCTCAAGGTCCATCCATGTTATTGCAAATGGAATGATTTTGCTCTGTTTTGCAGCTGAGTAGTATTCCATTGTATATATGTACCACATCTTCTTTATCCATTCGTCTGTTGCTGGACACTTAGGTTGCTTCCACATCTTGGCTATTGTAAACAGTACTGCAATAAACATTGGGGTGCATAGGACTTTTGGGATCAGCAGCCCCTCACTTAAAAGTATATTAAAGGAAGTCTTTTAGGCAGAAGAATAAAGATACTGTAGGGATATCCAGATCTACACAAAGGAATGAAGAACAGGGAAAATGATAAATATCTGTGTAAATATTTTTTAGAAATCTATTTTTCTTATTTTAAAAATCTTTTAAAGATAGTTATTTAAAGGAAAGTCAGCAATGATAATAATGTGGGGTTTATTTTCTCTGCAGAAATAAAATGAATGAAAATAAAAGCACAAAGGCCATGAAGGGGCCAGGGGTTTAGGTGTAGAAGCATATTATTTTAAGTTTTGTATATGACACATAAAGTGGTAATACTGTGACTCGAAATATACTAATGTAAGTTAAAGACTTTTACTATAAACACACTGAAAACAGAAAAATCAGAAGGGAAGTAGCCAATAGATAACAAAGGAGATAAAGTAATATTTTAAAAATACAATTAACTTTTTAAAAGGGGAAGGGGGCAAGAGCATATAGGACAAATAGAAAAACAAATAGCAATTTTGTGAATTTAAAACCAACTGTATCAATAATCACATTTAAGATCAATGGGCTAAACATCACAACTGGAAAACAGATGATCAGATTGAGAAGAAATGCAAGCTCTAAATAAGTGGTGCATACAGAGACCTTTGTGAAATGCAAAGAAACAAGTGGAATAAAGGAAAAAGATTTTTTACTGATACCGTGCTAGTATTAATAAAATGAAAGCTAGAATGGATACATTAACAACAGGTAAAGTAGATTTCAGAAAAGGAATATTATCAAAATCATTTTTTATTGAAAAAACGGTCAATTCATCAAGAAGACATGAAACTCCTAAGCATTTATGCGCCTCATCTTAACATGAATTACCTCTGTTACCTGTGTAACAACTGATTTCAAGGAGAAATAGACAAATTCACAATTATAGTAAGAGATTTTAACACCCCTCTGTGAAAAATTGACAGGACATGGGGACAGAATGCCAGTGAAGATTGTAAGGGTGAACAAAATTTAAAATAAGGGGCTTAACTGGGGTCGCCCTGTGGCCGAGTGGTTAAAGTTTGGTGCACTCTGCTTTGGTGGCTCAGGTTTGTCAGTTCAGATCCGGGGCATGGATCTGCTCCATTCATCAGCTGTACTGTGGAGTCATCCCACACACAAAACAGAGGAAGATTGGCACAGATGTTTGCTCAGGGCTGCTCTTCCTCAAGCAAAGAGAAAAAAAAAGAGGAAGAGTGGCAATGGATGGTAGCTCAGGGTGAATTTTCCTCGCCAAAAATGAATAATAAATAAATAAATGAGAATTAATTCTCCGTGTTGAAAATAAAGGAAGAGACTTCTCCTTTCTTTTTCTTACAGAATTTTCTTTAGAAAACTTGTAAGTTCTTTGTTTCTTTGAAATGTATGTAAGTCTTTTTAAAAGCTATGTAAGCCTTTTGCCAGAGACTCTCAATTTCACTGTTAAACCACACTACACTGAGCTCCTGCCCTGGGCAATCACCTTCAGCTTTATCTCTTCCTGTTGAGAGGTAGCTTTGTCATAGCACATGGATGTCTTTTTCCAGGACCTGGGAACCATTTCTTTGCAATGTAATCATCATGGAAGATAGTGCCCCTATCTCCCAGTTTCTCTGAGAGGTTGGGAACCTAACTTAGGCAGGTACCACTTACTGTAAGTTAGAAAACTACCTTTATCTTAAAGGTATGAGAAGTTTATTTTTCCTTTTGACAAAGCCAGTTAGCAAACACCAATGATCACCCCGATTACCAGGTGAAATTAGGATGCACCATGTGTGACAAATAGTGCTGTCAACTTCTTTTATGTGAGGACTAGCTATCAGGTATTTTGAAACATGTATGTAATAAGTTGTATCTGCTTGGCTATACAAAAGAGTGAGATTTCTTTCTGTATTTGCAATCTCTTATGGGACTGCCTGTGTTGTATATCACATTCTAGTTTAATGCTTACTCAAAAATAAAACCTTGACCACACTCTGCAGCATATACTAAGATTAGCTCAAGATGGTTCATAGATCTAAATATTAAATATAAATAGAAGTATACGTGCTAAAAGAAATCATGTAAATAAATCTTTGTGACCTTGGATAGGCAAAGATTTCTTAGGTATAACACCAAACACCTGTCTTGTAAAAGAGAAAAATAATGACAAGTAGAACTTCAAAATTAAAATCTATTCTTTGAAAGTCGCCCCAGAGAATGAAAGACAAACAACAGACTAGGAGAAAATATTTACAAATCATATATCTGACAAATGATTTGTATCCAGAATATTTAAGGACTCTCAAAATAGAAAACACATATCTATGAGCGCATACTAATATAATACATGATTGGATATTTATCCAAAATAAATAAATAAACAAGGGAGAACAGACAAATCCCTGTGCACAAGAATCTCAAATATTTATGTTGATACTTCTTCCTCACAGAGGTGAAGCATAAGTCCCCACTCCTTACATGTGGGCTCTGCATATTGACTTCATTCTAAAGTGTAGAAAATGGGGAAAAAAGTCTAACAATGAGAGAAACTTGGCAACCATGTCCTCAGTCAGATGATCAGGGTTAACATTCAAAATGATAAGTCATTTGATAGGATGTGCTCCCCATATTATTGAAATGGAGGTTTCCCTGGTTTTCCTCTTTAAAATCTAAAACTCAGTCTAATCATAAGTAAACATCAGACAAATCCCAATAGAGAGGCATCCTACAAAATACCTGACTGGTACTCTTCAACACTCCCTAGGCAATCAAAACAAAGTTAATAATACTTCAGTAAAGCTGGAGGAAGAAAGTCATCATCAACCAAAATAAGCAAACATGGAAGTCTGAGAAACTGTCACAGCCATGAGCAGCTTAAGGAAACATGACAACTAAATGCGGTATCCTAGACAGGAATCTGGAACAGAAAAAGAACATTAGGTAAAAACTGAAGAAATCTTAATAAAGTTGGAGTTTAGTTTCTAATGATGAATCAGTGATAGTTCATTAATTGTGGCTAATGTACCATACTAATGTAAGACGTTGATACTAGGCGTTCGGGGTGTGAAGTATATAACTCTCCGTACCATCTTTGTAATTTTTTGTATTTCTAAAACTGTTTTTTTTTTAAGGTGTTTATACACCTTCCCTATGATCCAACCATTCTATTCCTAGCTAATTCACCTGATATAAATGAAAGCCTATGTTCATACCAAAAATTGTACACTTATATATTTTAGCAGTTTTATTTGAAATAGACAAAAAACTGAAAATCACACAATTGTTTAACAACAAGTCAATCTATAAATCAAGTGTGGTCTTGCCATACAATGCAACATAACTCAAGCATACAAAGGACTAAACTATTGATACATGCAGCAATATGAATGAAACTTAATATAGTTATGCTGAATGAGAGAGTTTGGAAAAATATATTACATACTTTATGATTCTACTTTGGGGAATTCTGTAAAATGCAAACTAATCTCTAGTGACAAAGCAGATCGGTAGATTCCAGAGGACTGGGACAGAGGGTAGGAAGGAAGAGAAATTGACTGCGAAAGGGTGCATGGAAATTTCAGGAGGTGATAAATATGTTGTTTGTGGTAATAGTTGCACAGGTTTATAGATAATATCAAATCTCATCAAACTATACCCCTTAAATATGTGAACTTTATTGTGTGTCAATTACCTCCCCAATAAATCTATAAAGAGTGAATCTAACGAGCTGATAAAATGCAAAGTCAGGTCTGAAAATATAATTGTATAAATAACTGATAATTTAATTTCAGCTATAGTTGCTTAAAGTTTTACTCGAAGATTTTTACTTACTATGTGCTATTTCATCTGAATTAAATGGACAATTTTTGTGTAGTTGTTTGGCCCAAGATTTTTATTAAAATAACTACACACAGGAATTTATTTCCCCAAACAAGTTTTTGAAATAATTGACAGTAACATTTTCCCAGTCAACAAACACAGTCATATCTTTCCAGGGATCTTCACTTAAAGTGCATTAATATTCACAATAAATATCTGAAATTATCGCAGCAGTCATCTCCTGTACTAAGGCATTTTGTGTTAAAATGAAAATATATTATCTAGGAGGATGAGCACATTAAATCATTAACAACTATTAGAAATGATGTGGATTAAGGCTGCCCCAGCTAGAGAAGCCCAAGGTGACCTGGCCTACATGCCAAACCATACGACCCAGTGGACTTTTTTTATCGTATGAAATAGGACTGCCCCAGGGAGAGAAGCCCGGGGCATCCTCACCTGCAAGCCGATCTATATGGCCAGATTCGTATCTAAAGTTATATGACCGCACAATAACCAGACCCCATCTGCACTGAAATCATTTAATGACTTTTTACATCATCTTTTTCTTTTTCTCCAGTAAAAATAAGTCACGTACCCATGCCTTATAAAATTAGCCCTAACCCTCAACTCAGGGCAGCAGCAGGAGCTCTGCCTGCCCATGGGCCCTGTCCCCATGCCAGTGTGGGCAGCAGAAGCGGCGGCAGCAGAAGCTCTGACTGCCCATGGGTCCTGTCCCCATGCTATTCCACACTATTCTCTAAATAAAAGAGCACTACTGCCAGATATTGAGAGTCTAAGAAATCTTTCTTTCGACTCCTCGGCTCACCGATCCCGCATCAGAAATGTGATTCAATTAGTTCAATAGTCTCTCTCTCTCTAATCCGTGAAAGAATTAGGTGGAGTTGAGGGTATCAGGGAGTTGGAAGTCAGGAAAGGAAGATTGGTTTAGAAGAATATGCGCACCTTGAGAATCTTGGTGAACAGCCAAATGAGAGGGATCAGAGAATCTGATTACTAGGGAGGTGACAAAGGAATGAGGAGCTAGGCACAATTTTAACTAAAACGTCATCATCCTTGGTCTTAAATTGTTTTTGGTTTGAGATATTTAGACATTCAGGCAGTTTCCTGCTTAGCCTTTTTAAAAGTACACTTTTTCTTTAAACTATAGAATTTTTAAACATCTGAACGCACAATGGTTGTTTCAAATCTGTGAAGTTTACACTACCACCATTCATTTTTGGTCCTCTATCTATGAATCTAAATGTTATAGTTGCCAGGTTGGAAATATTCTGGCAATTTCCTATTACGGAACTGGAAAAATCCTCTCATGACATTTTGGATTTGAGGCAATACCATCATTCATTCATTCATTCATTCAATATTATGGAATGCATCTTCTGCTATACGACTAGGGTATAATAGGGAATAAATTTAAAATACAAATTTTCAATTTCAACCAATATTTGATTTGGGAGTGTATAGTTTAGGAATTCTGATCATGTATCAGACCTGAATCGCAAAACAACCTTAAAAATGTATTTGTTATTCACATATGAGATGTGTAATTATGTTCTACTGTATTTTAAACTAATATAATATTTGATATAAGAAAATATGGTCTCTGACCACAAGATCCGCAAAAAACTGAGAGAAGCAGTAAAAAATAAGACCTCTAGCAAAGGAAATATATGATTTCTAAAGGGAAAGATAATTGGATAATTGGTCCTAGTTTCTTTTTTTTTCTTCTTCAACCTCCTGCTTATACTCTGGGATGGAGAATTATGTTTTGAAAAGCCTAAGAAATTAGCTTGTAGGAAGTGATTTGCATTTCATTAATTAACAATGCATGACTCTTGAGCAAAGTTACTGCCAAACGGGATGTCTTCTCACTGAGATTTTTAAGATAGACAGGGCTTTCTGAAATCAACAGGATCCTGTGTAAATTTCAGATAATGGCAGCAGAAGGGTTTATTTTAAATTGAATTAAGATGTTTTCTAAAATTCCTAAATATTTATTTATGATAGTGTGCCAAATTTATTTAGCCACTTAATTAATATGTAATTGAATAAGCTGAATCACATAAGGCAGCATATTTTATTTGAAAAAAGGAAGACAAAAATATGTATTGATGTTGACAACTGAAGATAAGGTGCGGGATAAATCATGGCTAACAGATATAGAAAATAAAGACTGGAGGAGGATAAGAGGATAACTGAACAGTATTTATGTACATATGATATGCATCTACAAGTGTATATATAATTGCACATGGATATGCATTTGACTAAGGTAAGGACAAATCCAAATTAAAAGAGACAATTCTCTGTTGTAAATAAGGAAACAGATTCCCTTCCCTTCATTTTTCTTAGAACATTTACTTTAGAAAACTTGTAATTATAAGTACTTTCTCCTCTCTGAAATCTATATAAATCATTTTGAAAACTAGATAAGCATTTTGTCAGCTTTATGACCCAGGAATGTCTTTCTCAAGCCCTGAGAACATTTCTTTGATGTAAACATCTTACATTTAAAGCTCTATACATCTTTACATTTATATTTCTTTGAAATGTAAACATCAAGGGAGATAGCACTCCTCTCTCCCAGTATCTGGCGGGACAGGAGCCTCACTTGATTGGGCACCTTGCTTCAAGTTGTAAAATGACCTCTTGCCATAAAGATGCATGCAGTTTGTTTCTCCTCTGGATAAAGTCAATTAGCTAACACAGATGGTCAGCCCAATTAACAGATAAATTTAGGATGTGTGACAAAAGGTGCTGTCAAGTCCTCTTACTTGAGGACTGGCTATTCTTTATGTTTAAAATGTAGCAGGTTGTAGCTGCTTGGCTATATAAAAGAGTGAGATTTGTTTCTGCATTGGCAATCTCTCAGAGGACTGCCTGTGATACACATCACATTCCAGTTTAATGGTTATTCAGCGGTAAAAGTATTTTCTTTCTCTACAACCTTTGTGGAAAGGGTTTCTAGGTCGACAAAATTTTTGTTTTTAATTATATTTCCCCAATAATATGCATATACAAACACATTTACAATATGTGCATGTATATGCTGCTGCTCCAAATTTGGTTGGGATATCACAACTACAAAATACAGGCGTTTATAGCTCCTAAAGCTTGAAAGATTCTGATTAAATTGTGAAAGAGGTCTAAAACAAGCTTATTTTTATCCTTCAAAAAGATGTCCACACCTGTGAGCCTCCAATTTAATAGTAGACAAGATGCCTGCCCCTTTCACAGGCATCTGGAGAAACCCTCCTTCCTGTCAGATCTCTTTTTGATGTAGTTGGCATGGAGAACTCTGCCTTCCTGGTCAATCTCCTGGCACCTTAAAGGACCTGACTTTCACACAGGGCCGGTGTTGACCTACTACCAATACTTCCACTGGATCCACAGATCTCTGAGAAACAAGGTCCTGCCAGAATTGAGAGATTTCTGTTTCATTGCCCACTCTTCTCAAAATGGGAATTAATTCTGCGGCAGTTTTCCTGGTCAAGACCAAAGGCTAAGCAGGTCTTTGGGTAGGATCTCAAGGAAATTCAAGACTTCAGTTACTCCTACCTGACCTTGGAGCCAAAGAAGCTTCTAGAATCAGAAATCTTGGATTTTTCACTGAAGTGAAAGGTAAATGTAAGTGTGTTCCAAGTTAGAATCTTTTATATCTGCCTTTTAATTGTTGACTTTAATCCATTTATAGTGCCTGTAATTATATTTTGGGCTTATTTGTACTAAAGTATTCAACAGTGTGTTCCCACATTTGTTTTTATTTTTTCCTATTGCTTTTTATTTCAAAGAAAAAAGTTTCTATAGGTAGTCTGTTATATAGTTTTCTTTATTTTTTTGTCTTCAAATAATTTGGAAGCTATTGATTGTATATATGTGTATTATTTTAGTAAACACCCTCATAATTTAACATGCATAAACAACTATATATTTTTTTTAAAAAACTTGTCCTTCAGTAACTTATATAGTTTTCCTGACTAGGACAATGACTATGGCATATTTACTACTCATTGAATTAACTTGTTTATCTCCCTTTTAATTTACTTTTTAGTTTCATCTTAAAAAATAAAACAAAATAGAATATGGTTAGTTTTATGGTCAAGTATTATTTGCTTTATTAATATCATTAACCAATTTCTGTACTCAGTATATTTCGTTTCAGTTCAAGACTACCCCCCAAACTGCCTCTCTTATCTCTCTTGTCGAAATACACCATTATTACCCATTATTAATTATTTTAATGAGAGTCTATGGTGTTTAAGCTCTTGGATGTGGCATTTCTTAAAAATTCTGTTTGGCAATCAGTTTTGAATGATGGTTTAGCTAAGCATAAAATCCCAGTTTCATAGTCATTTTCTCTCCATGTTTTTTGGATGTTACTGTGCTGTTTTCTGAGATCCTTTGCAGATGAAATGAGTTTCTTCATAAAAATTCTATATTTTTCCATTGGTAGCTTAAAAACTTTGTCTTTATTCTTGTTTATCTGATTTTTATGATATGTCTTTCTATTCCTGTCACTCTCTCTGTTTCTGTCTCTTGTCTCTCTGTCTTGCTTCATTAGTTGTCTTTACTTCCAAGCCTACTTTATCTCATATTACTATAACTACTTCTGCTTTTTTTGTTATTTTTTGCATGATACACTTTTTCCATCATTTTATTTTCAACCTACATATATCATTATATTTGAAGTGAGTGTTTTGCAGACAACTTTTAAATAGGTCATATTTTTCTAATACACTCCACCAATATCCGACTTTCAATTGGTATATTTAGACCATTTACATCTACTATAATTATTGATATCTTAGTCTACCATTTTATTTTCTATTTGGTCTCTCTGGTTTTTGATTTCTATGTTTTCTTTTTCCTGTCTTCTTTTGGGTTTTTTGAATTTTTTTTGGAATTGATGTATTTTTTGTGTCTTGAGTGCATCTCTTTGTACAGTATTTTAAAAATTGTTCTTATTGTTATATTTTATACATATGTAACTTATCATAGTCTGCTTGTGTTGACATGTTACCAGATTGAACTATACAATATACAAACCTTATCTCCCTTTATGTCCATTTACCATCCTCATTTATCATATAATTGCCTTAAACATTTTGTCTACATTAATTGGGAAGTATATCAAAGGGCATTATAATTTTTGCTTTAACCATCAATTTAGAAAATTGAAAGGAAAAACTGTTATTTACCTGCCTTTACTATTTCTGTTGATCTTTCTTCATTCCTTATGTTCCAGGATTCTTTTGCAATTAGAGAAATCC